>NC_136893.1:1733751-1738751 GCF_949152265.1 Phoxinus phoxinus
TTTACACCGTTTACCTCGTGTGTGTGTTGGAACGCTATAGTAACTTTACACCGTTTACCTCGTGTGTGTGTTGGAACGCTATAGTAACTTTACACCGTTTACCTCGTGTGTGTTGTGAAGCTATAGTAACTTTACACCGTTTACCTCGTGTGTGTGTTGGAACGCTATAGTAACTTTACACCGTTTACCTCGTGTGTGTTGTGAAGCTATAGTAACTTTACACCGTTTACCTCGTGTGTGTGTTGGAACGCTATAGTAACTTTACACCGTTTACCTCGTGTGTGTTGTGAAGCTATAGTAACTTTACACCGTTTACCTCATGTGTGTGTTGGAACGCTATAGTAACTTTACACCGTTTACCACGTGTGTGTTGTGAAGCTATAGTAACTTTACACTGTTTATCTCGTGTGTGTTGGAACGCTAAAGTAACTTTACACCGTTTACCTCGTGTGTGTGTTGGAACGCTATAGTAACTTTACACCGTTTACCACGTGTGTGTTGTGAAGCTATAGTAACTTTACACCGTTTACCTCGTGTGTGTGTGTGTTGGAACGCTATAGTAAATTTACACTGTTTACCTCGTGTGTGTGTGTGTTGGAACGTTAAAGTAACTTTACACAGTTTACCTCGTGTGTGTGTGTGTGTTGGAACGCTATAGTAACCTTACACTGTTTATCTCGTGTGTGTTGGAACGTTAAAGTAACTTTACACCGTTTACCTTGTGTGTGTGTGTGTGTTGGAACGTTAAAGTAACTTTACACCGTTTACCTCGTGTGTGTGTGTGTTGGAACGCTATAGTAACCTTACACTGTTTATCTCGTGTGTGTTGGAACGTTAAAGTAACTTTACACCGTTTACCTCGTGTGTGTGTGTGTTGGAACGCTATAGTAACTTTACACCATTTACCTCGTGTGTGTGTGTGTGTGTTGGAACGCTATAGTAACTTTACACCGTTACCTCGTGTGTGTTGTGAAGCTGTAGTAACTTTACACCGTTTACCTCGTGTGTGTTGGAACGCTATAGTAACTTTACACCGTTTACCACGTGTGTGTTGTGAAGCTATAGTAACTTTACACTGTTTATCTCGTGTGTGTTGGAACGCTAAAGTAACTTTACACCGTTTACCTCGTGTGTGTGTTGGAACGCTATAGTAACTTTACACCGTTTACCACGTGTGTGTTGTGAAGCTATAGTAACTTTACACCGTTTACCACGTGTGTGTTGTGAAGCTATAGTAACTTTACACCGTTTACCTCGTGTGTGTGTGTGTTGGAACGCTATAGTAACTTTACACTATTTACCTCGTGTGTGTGTGTTGGAACGTTAAAGTAACTTTACACCGTTTACCTCGTGTGTGTGTGTGTGTGTTGGAACGCTATAGTAACCTTACACTGTTTATCTCGTGTGTGTTGGAACGTTAAAGTAACTTTACACCGTTTACCTCGTGTGTGTGTGTGTGTGTTGGAACGCTATAGTAACCTTACACTGTTTATCTCGTGTGTGTTGGAACGTTAAAGTAACTTTACACCGTTTACCTCGTGTGTGTGTGTGTGTTGGAACGCTATAGTAACTTTACACCATTTACCTCGTGTGTGTGTGTTGGAACGCTATAGTAACTTTACACCGTTTACCTCGTGTGTGTGTGTTGGAACGCTATAGTAACTTTACACCGTTTACCTCGTGTGTGTAGTGAAGCTTTAGTAACTTTACACCGTTACCTCGTGTGTGTTGTGAAGCTGTAGTAACTTTACACCGTTACCTCGTGTGTGTTGGAACGCTATAGTAACTTTACACTGTTTACCTCGTGTGTGTGTTGGAACGCTATAGTAACTTTACACCGTTTACCACGTGTGTTGTGAAGCTATAGTAACTTTACACTGTTTACCTCGTGTGTGTGTTGGAACGCTATAGTAACTTTACACCGTTTACCACGTGTGTGTTGTGAAGCTATAGTAACTTTACACTGTTTATCTCGTGTGTGTGTTGGAACGCTAAAGTAACTTTACACCGTTTACCTCGTGTGTGTGTTGGAACGCTATAGTAACTTTACACCGTTTACCACGTGTGTTGTGAAGCTATAGTAACTTTACACTGTTTACCTCGTGTGTGTGTTGGAACGCTATAGTAACTTTACACCGTTTACCACGTGTGTGTTGTGAAGCTATAGTAACTTTACACTGTTTATCTCGTGTGTGTGTTGGAACGCTATAGTAACTTTACACCGTTTACCTCGTGTGTGTGTTGGAACGCTATAGTAACTTTACACCGTTTACCTCGTGTGTGTGTTGGAACGCTATAGTAACTTTACACCGTTTACCTCGTGTGTGTGTTGGAACGCTATAGTAACTTTACACCGTTTACCACGTGTGTGTTGTGAAGCTATAGTAACTTTACACTGTTTATCTCGTGTGTGTGTTGGAACGCTATAGTAACTTTACACCGTTTACCTCGTGTGTGTGTTGGAACGCTATAGTAACTTTACACCGTTTACCTTGTGTGTGTGTTGTGAAGCTGTAGTAACTTTACACCGTTACCTCGTGTGTTACCTCGTGTGTGTGTGTGTCGCAGGTATCGCGCAGTGGCGTCGTGGAGTCGCGTGCAGGGCGTCGGGATTCCCGTGTTCACGGCGCTGGAGATCGTGTTTATTTGGACGCTGGCGGCAGTGCTGGCGGTTCCGGAGGCCATCGGGTTCAAGATGGTCAGTTTCGAATATAACAACATCACCATCAGAACCTGCATGCTGAAGCCAGAGACGCCCTTCATCACGGTGAGAACAACAACAGCAACAACTAACACAATATTAACAACAACAACTACATCAACAACAACAACAACAACCTGTGGACATAATTTCTGTTCATTCACAGATCTTCTGAGTAATTCATTATTCCTTCATAAAAATCAAAGCTTTAAAAAAAAAAATGAAAGTCAGTTCTGCTGATCCAGGTTTCATTTTTCCTTGAAATGTATATTTCATTTTTTTTTAGGTTTTCTGACATTTCTGAGGTTGATGTCATTTTTGAAAGCTGTCAGAAAATTTGCATTTCAAACAGGAAGGAGTTGAAAGGCTCTTTTTGAATATTTTAAAGACACATGATCTATTGAGTAACACCATTTTCAGATAAAGATATATACAAGTAAAATATAAAAATAATATGAATTATGAATACAATATCAAAATAAAATTACAAATATAGTTTATGAACATATATGTCTTGTCTATAAATGTATATATATATATATATATATATATATATATATGATATATACAAAATATTTTATAATATTGTTTACTTGGATATAATAATTATACATTATTATTATATAAATATATTTGTTATATAAAAAGTATAATATATAATAAAATATATAATTTTTAAATATAATGTATATCATTTTTTTTAAAGAAATTATATAAATATATTTTATAATATATTAATAATATATATATTATATAATATATATACATATACTTTTAAAAATGATTATTAGTTAATACAAATATTTATTTATCTATCTATTATTATTTTTTAAATATTGTTTACTTATTATATACCAATTATACAATATTAATATTATTATATAAATATACATTTTAATATATATTTTATTATACAATATGTATATATTGTAATTTGATTTAATTTAATTATATTTTAATATATATTTCTATACTATCTAATTAAAACAAATAATTAAATGCATCTCCATCAATGTTGTAATATAATTATATTTAGCTCATTTATGAAGTGTGTAATTGGTGTGTGTGTGTGTGTGTGTGTGTGTGTGTGTGTGTGTGTGTGTGTGTGTGTGTGTGTGTGTAGTTCTACAGGGACGTGAAGGTCTGGTGGCTGTTTGGCTTTTACTTCTGTGTGCCGCTGGTGTGTACGGGCGTCTTCTACACACTGATGACCTGTGAGATGCTGAGCAACAGGAAGGGCAGTCTGAAGTTCTCACTGAGCGAACACCTGAAGCAGGTGAAGAACACACACACACACACACACACACGCACACACACACACACACACACACACACACACACACACACACACACACACACACACACACACACACACACACACACACACACACACACACACACACACACACACACACACACACACACACACACACACACACACACACACACACACACACACACAGGCTTAATTATTAATTACTGGACCTGAATACTACTGTTAGACTTTGTAAATGTGTTATTTTTATATATAAGAAGTCCTGAGACTGCTGGGCGGGAGCAGTCTCAGCTTACTAAAGCTCCTCGCAGCATAGAGCAGCCATTCGGGCTCATCCACAATCGAGGGGGACCTGGGTGGCGGTCGCAATCTAGCCAGTTAGAGATATGCAAGATCTGAGGACTGTTTTATCTCTAATATAGCTTGGAAGAAGAAGCACTGACGCCGTGGCTATCGGGCTTCTGCTTCAGTGGGTCCTGCACACTATAGAAGGGTTTCAGAATTCAGTTCGGTTCTCGTCCGGCCAGATTTCTAGGGGTCCTCCCCACAGTGGTGAACCCCGAGCAGGCTCTGGTTATGGAGCAGGAAGTGCTGACACTTCTGCAAAAGGAGCTATAGAAGGGGTTCCTCCTCCCAGCAGACAGTCAGGGTTTTTCAGCCGTTACTTCATTGTTCCGAAAGAGGATGAAGGGTTGCGTCCTATTCTAGATCTGCGTCAATTAAACAGCAGGTTTCAGAATCTCAAGTTTAAAGTATGCTTACGCTAAATATGATTGTGTCACAGATTCAGTCCGAGGACCGGTTTGTCACAATAGACTTGAAGGACGCTTATCTATCCATCCTCATCACAGGAGGTTCCTGAGGTTCGAGATGTGGTTCTGTCTCATTTAAAGATGTTGGGGTTGCGGCTCAACGCCCAGCTCAGAGGACCGTCTATTATTAGTAGCCCCATTCTGGCCGGCCAGAGAGTGTTTCTCAGACCTACTGTCCCTTCTAGTTGGCTCTCCCTTGGAGATTCCGATC
>NC_136893.1:1743751-1746251 GCF_949152265.1 Phoxinus phoxinus
TAGGCGGGAGTGAATGGAATTAATGAGCTGTGTTTATTGAAGATTAAATACACTAGAGTCACTCAGTTTTTATACTCTCTATTTCAGAGTACTTGCATTTTAATGATGTATTGGTATATAAAGACAGTTTAAACTAATTTGAATAAAAGTTTTTTTAGACAATTCTGACCTACCCAACCTTTAATTCATGTTCCTGGTGTTATTGACCTATGGCTAAGCCACGCCCCCAAACGCGATGAGCCAATCACAGTGCGCATAGCTAACCCAATACACTCGGACATTCTCTGCTTCCACGTCCACTGCAGTTAGTCAGTTTTCATTTGTTTATGTATGTTTTTTCTTGTCATTGTAAGTGTAAAATGGTCAACGGTGTCATGGGGTTCATGCGACTCCGACACAGGTATCCCGAGAGTAGGGACGCCACCCGTCCCTTAAAATACGGAATCATCCTGTATTTACAAGTAAGACGATGCGTCCCGTATCAAATCAATCAGGGACGCGATTTGTCCCGTATTTTACATTAGGCCCACATATAGTTGAATAAAAACATAAGGATTTTGCTGTATGGATAATACTAATAGCAAATATAAAGAAATCAATTTCTTAGTAGAGAAGCTCATTGCGTGATTGCATTTTAGCGTCTTTGTTTCTATAGCGACTGAGTCTCGTGAACATGCGCGGTAAACCTGCACGTGTTTAACCCCTCGTGCGCTGGTCGGGTCTCTGACCCCAAATGACGTTTGCGGAAATAAATAAATTATCTTTGTCCAAATGGCGTGAGACTTTGCACGGTTTACAACACTTTCTAGATCTACAAAACAATGTAAATACATTTAATAATATCTGTTTTTTATGTTAGTGTGGGGAAGTCACACTTGTGTTGTTTCAACAAAATGTCATTTTAAAACAACATAAGTATTTTTTTAGGATTTATAGTTTTAGGAGGATTTATTATATATTTTTTAATTTAGGCTATATAAATAAATATTTTTTTTATACAAAACTGGAGTTTTTTTTCAAGTAAAATTCACTTTATAAAAGACCCACATTTCTAACGTTCATGGATATGGATAATTTGAAATGGTTTAGTGTAAGATTTTTGCCCATCTTTTGGAAAATGCCGTTTTAAAAGTAAAGAAATGATCACTTTAGTCGATGCAGAGATACACCATTTGCTATTTGACTAAACGACATATTTTCACTAGTTTTTAGTTGGATTCATATCTACATATTATGAAATCACAATTATAACAATAAAAATGACTTTTTGTCAAAGTTGAGCATTTTTTGTACAGACAAAAATCTGTTTTTCAATAATGTTACATTATGATTAGAATCAAATCACATCAAGGTCGGACCCTGTTTAGAAAATTGACAAAATTCATCCTCAAAAACAACGCAAAACACATATAAACAGTGGCAAACTTGGTCGAAAAGCTCTGAGGGTTACTCGTTTAAAATCGCAATATTCTCACGATTTAAAAATAGTTGGAAACATTTGGGATATTGTAAGTAATCAACTTAACAAAATATATAACACTGGCCTTGTGATTTTGGCATATTTTAATGCACAAATATTACATATTGTACCTTTAAGGCCCTTTCGGTGACTTCGAGATGATATATAATCTTTCTGTCTCCAAAAATCATCAATTGCCTCCTGTGATCTGCCAGCGCGCCCGTAGCCGAATGTGGACTGTGTGTGTGAGTGAGTGGAGGGGGCGGGGCTTAGCCATAGGGTAGTTATGAATCATTCATCAGTGCATGTTATTCGAAGTAAAAAAAAAAAAATCTTCATAATTTTATAATCTTTTTCCAGCACCTTCATATATAATAACACGATCACCAACCAAACAATCTACATTTCCACACTGAATGTCCTCAGAAGTGTGAGTTGTGACGTCCTGATAAAGTGTGTGTGAATGCAGTTGTTGTAATGAATGTGTTTGGAGACGAATGCACAGTCACATGATGAAGGTTCACACAGACACATAAGATACTTTATGTTTAAAAATATGTTAAAACTGCCTGATAAACATCTAATTACAGAGATTCATCTACACACGAGTCATGAAATAACAAGCCGTGTAAAACACACACCCACATGAATCTGAAGCAACAACAACAAAAAAACACAAAAGGTTTTTAAAGGAATAGTTCTCTCAAAAATTAAAATGTACTAATTTACTCACCCACAGGTGCCATACTTCCAGAAGTTATAATTCACAATAATACTATCGTATGACTTTATAGAGCTTTTGTACAGATTTTTTTTGGTCCTAGCTTGACAGGGATTTTCAAACTGTTTTTTTTTTGGTGTATAAAAAATAATACAGGTTTGGAGCGACATTATGATTGACAGATGCACTTTTATGAAGGACAGATGCACTTTTATGATGGATAGATGCACTTTTATGATGGATAGATGCACTTTTATGATGGATAGATGCACTTTTATCATGGATAGATGCACTTTTATCATGGATAGATGCACTTTTAT
>NC_136893.1:1748751-1753751 GCF_949152265.1 Phoxinus phoxinus
TTAAATAAAATTTTAATAATCAATGATTTAAGAATCAATTCTATTAAATATTTTATATTCAACATTATATATAGTAGTTTAATGTACTACTGACACTAAAACTCTGAAAACATAAATATTTTCACGCGTATTAATTTTCATTTTGGGTGAACTAGCCAAAATACATACTGATGCATTTTTGTATTGTGATACGATATATTGTTACATATATTACGATATATTGTTATAGTTGCTGATTCCTAATAAGTACTTTTATTTTCTTATTTTAAACTTAGGTGAAGGATTTGGACATTTAGGATCATCTCTCCTGAACAACGCAAACGACAAGAAGTGAGTCTTAGCATGTTCACTGGTTTTTGTGATGCAAATATTACAACTAGTACACACTACAAGTTAAAGCTGCAATCCGTAGTTTTTTTTCCTCTTTGTCGCCATCTCTGTTTTAAATCTGCAATTGCAGTTATTTTTTTCACAGATTATACTTTTGGGAAGTATGACCAACATAATAATCTTCACTGCGAAATGTAATCTGAACAAGTGACATCCACTTTTGTTCTGAAAAACTAAGGGGAAAAAAGCATTGCAGTAAATCGTACTCGATTGCTCGAATTTCCTGTGTAAATCCACCTGAGACACTGGAATTAAAAAGATTATTACAAGCTTACTCTTTTGAATCGAGCTACGGCAAGCAGAGAGTTTTGAACACTGGCTGGTTATGTACTTGCTCAAATTTATTTAGGATAATTTTTAACCTTAAAAAAAGTAACGGACTGCAGCTTTAAGCATGTAAAAAAGCGTGCTAGGTGTTGTCTCCTGAGTCCTGTACCTGATAGAGCGAGCGCGGGCCGGCCGCAGACTCTGCTCTGGTGTTCAGCAGAAACCCTCTCAGCAGCGGCTGTGGGAACGAGGCCAGATGAGATAAAATCCCCGTCACCAGCAGATTCACCTCGATCGAGTTCTCCAGCATGTTCTCCAGACGAGACAGCAGGACGCTGATGAACGGCCCTGAACAACCACACACGCTTTACAGTTACAGTTAATCATTTAGCACACGCTTTACAGTTACATTTAATCATTTAGCACATGCTTTACAGTTACAGTTAATCATTTAGCACACGCTTTACAGTTACAGTTAATCATTTAGCACATGCTTTTATCCAAAGCGACTCACAAATGAGTTTCCAGGCCAAATATCAAAACATTTCTTAAATCAAGATGCATTTACTAAAGTAGTCAAATTACATAAGATATTAAGTCTTGTTTTCCGGGGAAATAAATACAAATTAAGTGAGTTGATGCTTAAAACAAGCAAAATGATCTGCCAATGGGGTCAGAAAAATAATCTTGTTTTTCTCATTTTTCTCATCTAGTAAATGCATCTTGGTTTAAAAAATGTTTGATATTTGGACTGCAAAAAATGCTTTTCTTACTTAGTATTTTTGTCTTTTTTCCTGTGTCGGACAACAATATGTGTGCTGTGACTCTTCCCCAGTTTAGTCTAATGCAGTATATGTATATAATGCATATATATATATATATGTATAAACAAAATAAATAGATATAGACTAGAAGAGGAGAGAAAAGAGTTAGTAAAACGCTTTTGTTCCAAACCACACCAAATCCTCCTCATATTGTTGGGGAAAGTTACTTTTCAAAATAATGCATTACAATATTGGGACACAACTTGGTTAGACATATGGCTTTGATTTTGTAGCAATTTTAGCATATAAATTATTGGTAACACTTTATTTTACAGTGTCCTTGTTACATATGTTACATGTACTTTTAACAGTAAATTATGTTTAATTACATGATGCAACTAACCCTCAACCAAACCGTAACCCTATAGTAAATACATGTAGTTGCTTAATATTACTCAGCACTTAAATATATAATCACACTGTAAAAATGACACCTTAAAAAAAATGTAAAAAAATTATTTTATAAAATATGTATATTTTTTATAAAATAAAAATGTTTATTTAAGCACATTTGCTTTACAGTAAACCTTCATTTCTATATTTTTTTTTACACTGCTTTTGCAATAATCTGCTGATTAATGCTGATCAACCTTCGCATTCATGAACTAAAACTATTTATTATTGTTCATAAGGGTTGATTTTCACATCTGTTCACGCTAAATCTTAAAGTGTGGTGGACCCTGTGGTGTAAATCCAGCTTTTAATGTTGTTTATGTGTGTATGTGGTGTTTTTAATCTGCTTTAAGACACACCATGTGTAAGTTCATAAGTCGACATTATTGCTGAGTATTTTCTGCTTAAAACTGCAGTGAACCAAAGACAGTTTCAAACACACGGTGTGAAATCGCTGGTGTTTCTGACGTCACAAACTACCTTGTAACCAATCAGATCAACGTGTGATCGTCAACCAGTGGATCTGAGTGAGTGAGTGAGTGGAGGCGGGGCTTATTTGCATATTCATAGAACCGCGCATACTAAAATGATGCAAGGGTGTCGAGTTACATTCAAGCTATGTTTAAGGAAAAAACGTTTAAATATGTCATTTTGGTGATCAAAGATGAGTTTTAAAGGATACAATGATTGACTACATGGGGACTTTAACAGTTTCAAAGCATCGCGACTGACCTGTAAACGAGATCCCGTGTTTCCCGCTGTGGTTTCTGCTCAGTTCCTCCTCGGCTTCATCTTCACCTTCATGATCGTCACAGAAAGAGCTGAAATCCTCCTCCTCCTCCTCACGCATCCACCGCTCGTGCTCGTCATCCTCCTCTTCTTCTTCTCCGCCCAGATCTCGAATGAGCTCAAGACACTGCGAGATAAAGTCGTCCTTGGGCGTTTTGCTCTCGATGCTAATCTGCTCTAGATTATTAGCTTCAGCGTCGAGCTCCAGTTTCGGTTCTTCAAAAGCATGTCCGTTTGCGAAAGCGAGCGTCTCACATTCATGATTAACTGGATTAGTATCGTTAGTCATGTGATTAGCGTCTGCAAGTTTGTTCAAACCGTTTTTAACGGATATCCGCCGGTCATCTCGCGCATCTTTTTGCGCGATGAGATTATAAACAAGCACATCGTCCTGAAAGTCGGACTCCTCGATGTAAGATCCTTTAATGAGCATGATTGCACTTTTACGCATTTCTTGAATGTGTTTCGGGGGCTCGTCCGGGATCATGTTTTCTGGGATCGGCTCTTCGTCAGGCGAGGCGTCGTAAGTGTCGTCCCACTCGAGCTCGACTCGTTCGCTGGTTTCCGACGCCGGGTGGGGTGTGTGTGTTTGAGTTGAGAGAGGAAGACTCTCGTCCTCTTCCTCGTATTCGTTCGGTGACGGATTGAGACCGTCGTAGGGATGCGACCACACGACACACGCCTGGACGCCGACACACACGGCCCTGCGCCCGTCATACAGGTAATGAAGATAGTTCTTATCCATCAAGGGCTCGGAAGAAGTTATTCGGGAAAATCCCACGCTGTCCCCACCTGAGAACAGATCCTCCATTCCTGGAGACATGGACGTATTAAAGGGTTAGTTCATCGGTTCCCAACAGGGGGGTCGCGGCCCACAAGGGGGCCTCACCGAGCTCTGTGCGGGGTCGCGTCATATTTTGAAAAGTTTTGAGCAATGAGTCCTTAACTTTTTTTCTGTTCAAAATTTAAAAATGTACATAATGAGCGAGTTCATCATGAATCCATTTTCCAATCTGTGTATTTGTCTTATCCTGAGCCACTGGTACTCCTATAATAAGTGTTTACATTGGGACTATTTTACATGGGTTCGGATGCGGAGTAGCCCAGGACCTGCGTGACTCGTCATAGACGTACACAGAGAGAAGTAGTTCCGGCTACAATGTTCTTCCGAAAACGCATTATTCTGTTAATAAACGCAAGTTTATTATCGCTCGCTATAGCGCCAAAAGCGAAAATAAAGCCTCACAAATAACATGCAAGTATTGAGGTCCCAGACAGCAGTCATTTATTAGCCTATATTCTTTATTTTTTTTACCTACACACCAGTGTGAATATTTTTGATATTGCATTTCAAATAAGGCCAATGTATAGGCTACTCATAAGCTTACGTTTTTAAATGACAAAGGGCCTACTGGTGTTTGTGTTATTGTATTTTCAATATTATAGGCTATTATTTGTGCATAAACATATCTGGTTATAGTAAACACACCGTTTGTTTGAAAACAACATATTTTGTCATCCTTGCTGCAAGCTTACAAGAGCGATAATATCATTAAATGTGAAGAGGGGTCCTAAAATATTTTCTTGGGAAAAAGGGGGTCTCAGACAAAAAAAGGTTGGGAACCACTGGGTTAGTTCACCCAAAAAAATGTAAACTCTGTCATTACTCTCCCTTGTTCAACCTCGTCAGACTTTCCTTCATCTCCAGAACACAAATGAAGATATTAGTGATTAGATCTGAGCGCTGCCTCACTCCTCCATAGGCTTCTGGTGTAATTGAAACTTGCCGGCCCAGAAAGTTAGTAAAGACAATGTTTAAAATAGTCCGAGTGACTCCAGCGGCTCAACCTTAAGATTATCAAGTGACCAGAATACTTTTTGTGTGACTTTATTAAACTCATGATGTTCTTCTGTGTGTTCCCCTGAGTGAGTTCCCGTAGTGTAACAGCGCAGCGCTTCTGGGGTGTACGTCAGAACGGAGGCTCACTATTGGCCGACGCTGGTCATGTGTGTGATGCTGGCCAATAGTGAGCCTCCGTTCTGACGTACAACCCAGAAGCGCTGCGCTGTTACACATTTTATAAATATCAAATTAAATATGCCATACAGTCTGCCTAAAGTAGCATGCATGTGCACAAAATCACGAACTTCATTACCCATGTTCCCCCTCAGCAGGCCCTCGGTGACCTTTGACCAGAGGATGTAGTCGGGTTTGGGGGGCGGAGCTAGAGAGGGTTTGGGAATGAAGAACGAGGGAGTGAGAGAGAGAAGTGATGACGCAGTGATGGAGTAACAATCTCTCTCTCTCAGTCTGTGTCTCTCAGCACTCGTCAGATG
>NC_136893.1:1763751-1786251 GCF_949152265.1 Phoxinus phoxinus
GTCCCCATGGCCCCGGCCTGACCGCTCTCCTCCTCCATCAGCAGGAACAGCATGTGCTCCACGTAGTTCTGCACGGCGCTCGCCTCGTCGCCCGGGATCGGGCCGAACCGCAGACCGACGACACCACCGCGGCCCGGGTCGTGCTTCTCCAGGATCCGCAAAACCTGACGCAAACAAACGCAACCAATGAGAGAGTTACGGGATTGAGTAGACAGTGGGACAGATAGACAGATAGATAGATAGATAGATAGACAGATAGATAGATAGATAGATAGATAGATAGATAGATAGATAGATAGATAGATAGATAGATAGATAGATAGATAGATAGATAGATAGATAGATAGATAGATAGATAGATAGATAGATGTGTATATACCTGTGTCCAGTGGTTCTTGAAGACGATCATACATGTTTCGGGATCCACACCCGTCAGAGTAAGCGCTCGCCCTCCGTTACTACTGGAGACCAACATCCTGAGGGAGTGGGAGGAGCTAGACCATCATGCACCTCTGATGGGCCTCGTGCTCTTGTTCATGCCCTCCCAGCAACGAGGACCTGCAGGGGAATGAGTGACGGCGGACATGAAGTGAAAACGATCAAAGTTGTAAATGAGAAGCTCTAGTTGTGCTTGAGGAGAGCAGGAAGAGTGCGCGGGGTGGAGGCCTCTTCTCCGACATTCCCAACATTCCACAGCGTTCCGAAGGAGTTCTTACCTCAGCGCAGCCATGGCAGCTGAGAGGAGAGAGAGAGAGAGAGAGAGAGAGAGAGAGAGGGGGAGAGAGAGAGAGAGAGAGAGAGAGAGAGAGAGAGAGAGAGAGGGGGAGAGAGAGAGAGAGAGAGAGAGAGAGAGGGGGAGAGAGAGAGAGAGAGAGAGAGAGAGAGAGAGATTTTATTATTATTACTATTTTTATTTTCATGTCAAATTTTTTTTTAAATTTTTATTCACTATTATTATTATTATTTTATATAGTAGTGATATTAATGCTTTGCCAATGTAAAGATTTAATTCACCATGTCAATGAAGCTACTTGAATCTCAGAGAGAGAGAGAGAGAGAGAGAGAGAGAGAGAGAGAGAGAGAGAGAGAGAGAGAGAGAGAGAGAGAGAGAGAGAGAGAGAGATTTTTTTTTAATTTTAACCAAACATTTATTATACAATTTTTATATCACTCAATACAATTCCAAAAACACAATACTATATCCATTTACATTAGTGATAATCATTGTAACACACAATAAAAAATAAATACAAGTTAATCTAAAGAGCAAACTGCATCATTATAACACAACTGGCTTGAAAAAAAATAACAATAATGTCTTTCGTCATCTTATAAAATTTAAAATCAATCCACACTTTGTTTTTATCCTATTTTTTTAAATTAGACACAACTTGTAACGTCTGTGAGAGTTTGAAGTCTGTCCAGATGAAGAATAGAAAAGACTGTAGTCCACGAGACTTTTAGAGATATATCAGTACCAAACAGTATCTACTCTTCCATTTACGTTTTTTAATTCCTAATAAATTAACTAATAATCAAATTAACATTAATTAAATGTTAAAATGCAATAATTAAATTAACTAAAATATCAAATACTTCACATTATGGGTGTAAAATAGATAGTATTTTGCTTAGTACAAAAGATAGTGATATAACGATTATGAATGATAATTCCTAGATTTGGTCAATAATTATCTACAATTGGATATCTGAAGCAAGTCATAAAGTCAGAAAAAATGTTGAGAGAGACAGAAACAAGTAGGCTACTGTAAAAAAAAAAAAAAAAAAAAAAGCCCTTTCTAATATTGCGAGAAGCTGAAAATACAAGATTAATCTCTATTTCTGTCCCAGATAATCTGAGGGTCTGCAAAGCTGATTTTACATCATTTATGCGTTTTTATCTGATCTAGTGACACATAACTGTGTTCATGTCTAATGCTTATTTCTATTATAACTGATTATGATGAACTGGTCAACAACTTCAACCAGTAATGTTCTCTCAAAGTTATGAACAAACAAACAAACAAACGTTTTTACAGTAACGCTAATATAACGTTCTTTCAAAGTTATCTGGTCTTTAATAATGTTCTCAAAACGTCAACAGCACAAAAACGTTACAACTTATTTCCCTAAAACGTTTAAATTGATGTTTTTTTTAAACGCTATTTTTTCAGAACGTTCAGAGAACATTCAAATGTTACATGTTTGCAAAATGGAATGTTGCCCAACGTTCGTATTTACCAAGAAACATTTGGAACGTTCAGGGAACATTCAGAAATGATGTTTCAAAATGTAATGTGAACTTTTAAACGTTCTTAGATGTGTTCTGCTAGCTGGATAACACCTGTGAATCTCTATTTAATTATCCATTGAACGAATCACTGCTTTCAATCATTTAGGCCTGTATTTCAGAGTTCAAAGACTTGCACACTATAATAAAGCACAGATTTTAAATAACACATTATTTGAGAGAAGGCTTATCTGAAACTCACCAGGGTTCCTCAGTGACGCAGGGTTACTTCTGCTGTTCATAAACTGACCCGCAATTCTCCTAATCTTCTGGATGATCCATAATTCATGACGTCTCTGTCTTAGAAAACATGTGTAATAATGTAAAGTCAGTTTTAAGTAAGACACCGGCCTTCATGTGTTGAGACAGAGCAGAACACAGAGCAACTCAACAGAGCAAAACACTCGCAGAGATTAGAGTGATTAGAGCCTGTGCGCGCGCTCGTGTGCGCGTGCATGTAAAGCCTCCAATGACAGCTGTCAGTTGTTGTGTGATGCTCGTGATTTATAAACGGCATTAATGTAGGATAAAACCCGTTTACCCTCGAATAAAACAGATTTTATTAGACATGAGTTTGTTTGGACGCACAAACTGGCGCAAAAACCTTACTCGCTATCCCGTATGATTGGAGGCCTACTCTAAAAAAGCTGCTGGGTTGTTTTAACCCAATTTTGGGTCAAATATGGACAAACCCAGCCATTGGGTTAAATTTTAAAATAGCATTTTTTATCCAACGTTTGGGTTTGTCCATATTTGACCCAAAATTGGGTTAAAACAACCCAGCATTTTTTTTGAGTGTATAGAAAACTTAAGATTCACGCTTGTTCCACTTGACTGCACAAAAACACACAATTTACTTGCATTAAAAGTCTCCCGAAACAGAAACGCAAACAACAGCGGCAATCTGTGGAGGATTTGCGCATTTCTGACTTCCAGCAAACATGTTCATATGAGAAAATCATCAAAAAAGACAAACGGGAACCAAAAAAGATTCTCAAATTTAACCCAGAAAACTATTTTTTGGTCTCCAGAACGTTCTGGAAACGTTAGTATAGTCTATAATGAGCCCAGTTGTTCAAAAAAGTTGAATCCGGATCAGAATAATCTAGATTTGTGAATCCCATCAGCACCACATCGGCCCAGATGCACGGAACCAGATGTGGACCGGACCTGTGCTGCTGTCCAGAATCAGCTCATCGCACTTTTGTGCAGCGGTTTTTCAAAACAAAACAGGATTGGAGTCAGATATATCTGTAAAAGTAGAAATAACATGATTAAATAAGAGTGTAATTACAAAAATATATAATAATACTAAAAAAATAACTAAAAAAATAAAACTAAGGTAACTAAATACAATTATATTTAACTTAATGTGTTTGTTTAAATTTAGATCAAATCTATTGATTGCAATGACTTACAATAAATGTTTTTATTAAATTCAACAAATATTTTTCTTCTTCAGTTCGGAGTCAGTGTGGGTCATTTGAAGTGAAAAACGTAATATATAAATGTGAATATATTAGGGCTGTCAAGCGTTTACGTTTTTATATCTAATAAATTACATGATGTGGCAATTAATTAATCTAATTACTTGCACATCAAAGAAATTATCCCCAAAAAGAAGATTTAAAGTCTTTATTGTGTTCAATGAGAAACGCATCAAATATACATTACAAAAAGTAGCTTTAGGAATAAATATTTATTTGATTCAACAGAATTTATTACACATAGGCTATACTTTATTACACATTATTACACATAGGCCATGATTTTTTATTTTTTTTTCATAAACTGCATCTGAATAATTTACAGACCAAAACAGTTTGGTTACCAAAATTCTTCAAAATCTATATTTTTATGTTCTGCAAAAGACTTACAGGTTTGTAAGGTGAGTAAATATACCAACATATATATATAATTTTTGTATCTATTATTTTCATAATTTCCAGACAGTGTTCAGTTTTCATTAGTTTAGTGCAGAATGAGTGTTATGACTTTTAAAGAAACGTTTCGGTAACACTTTACAATAAGGTTTATTAGTTAACATTAGTTAATATATTAACTAACATGAACTAACCATGAGCAATACATTTGATTTTTACAGAATTTATTAATCTTTGTTAATCTTAGTTAATAAAAATAAAGATGTTCATTGTTTGTTCATGTTAGTTCACAGTGCATTAACTAATGCCAACTAGATTTTAATAAAGTATTAGTAGGCTAAATGTTAAAAAGATAAATAAATGCTGTATAGCATAAGTGCAATTCATTAACTAATGAACCTTATTGTAAAGTGTTGCCAAAGTTTCTATTATAATCACATTTCCGCCAGAAACGTGAATGTTGACTTATTTTACACACCTCCCAAATCCACAACTTTGCTTCATCATCATCATCATCATCATCATCATCAGTGATGTATTGTGTCGGAGTGATTGTTCGTCTTTGGCTCCTCCCCTTTTCTTTCCCATGGACAGAATAACTTCCTGTTGACGCTCGTGCGTGATGACAATAGATCCTGATACACCAGTCCGAGTTTACATCGAAAAACAGAAACTATTTCACATGACAGCATCAAACCAAACGCTCATCTGAGAGGAGAGACCTCCCGTCCGCTGGATTCAGAGTTTGGTCACAGTTGGAGCGAGTTTCCGAGGAGGAGGAATGCCGTTCAGATCTTTGTCGTGGTTGTTTTAGACAGTAAATAAACCGTGTTTTCTCCCGGTATGGCGGAGGCTCGAGCTGACGATGACGAGGAGCGAATGCGCGAGCCCGGCGGCGGCGCGAGACGGAGCGCAGGTACGCGCGAGCCAACAAACGATCTTTTTTTTTACTTTTAGAAGAAGAAAAACAAAAACATTAAAAACAATTATTGTCATAACATAGCCTAACTAAGCAATACAGTTGTCAACTATACTAACAACATGTAGCCTATGTTTCAGGTTACGTGCCACTTCTTTTTATTTTTATTTCGTTAAATTCAAGTTTTCACCGCTTCTCTAGTTAATTTTAATGGAGCTGTGGTGACAAAATTAGTTTTAACTGAATATTCCATGGTTTGTTTATTAATATGAGCTCATAAAAACGGCATAATAATCATAAATATTTTCAAATATTAAAATAGGCTTTGTGTGTGTGAGTGTGTGTGTGTGTATTTGTTACTGTATACATACAGTGTAGGCCTATATATATATTAGTACTCATCATTTGAAGTGGATCAAAACCTTTCATTAAAGATATAAATACATGAATTTTGAACAATACTCGTTCTTGTCTTAGGACAACTTTCATGAACTGTTTTGATCCACTTCACTAATATAGGGTGTGTGTGTGTGTGTGTGTGTGTGTGTGTGTGTGTGTGTGTGTGTGTGTAATGCAGGTGTATTTATCTGTAGGCTGCTTGTGGTTTCCCATTTACTCAGTATGAAATATGAACCTGCTTTGTCCGTGGTGGAAAATAACATGATTATTAGTTTCTCTCTAGTAGCTCAACTTTATTGCTCTGGGGAATTTCTCATCTGTGTGTGAAATGACAAGAAAGATGTGCGATTCAACCCTCGGTATTCATGACATTTGTATGATATGATCTTAAAAAGAGAGTTTTAACAGTATTTTTGTACTTATTATGTAATATATTAATTGAAGAAAGCATGTGAAAAGTCATGTGACTTGAGCTCGTCATGTGACCGTTAAATATCCACTATAGTAATTATATGGTTTCTCTGTTTCTTGGCTGTTGTTTCTCTCTCTGGTTTGTTGTAAATCACAGCTGTAGTTTCTTAGACAATAGCTCAGTGAGTTTCTCTCGCAGTGGTTCATGTCCGTGTCCTGGCAGTGTGTGAAGAGTGACTGTAATAGATAGACTGAGAAATATTTAGTGTAGGGCTGCATAACGATTAATCGCAACTAATCGTTTGCAGAATTAAAGTTTTTGTTTACATCATATATGTGTGTACTGTGTTTTTATTTATAAATATACACACTTGCATGTATATATTTTAAAAATATTTATATGTTTATGTACATTTTTATATTTAAATATAATTTATATTATATATAATTATACATACTTAATATATAAATAGATTTTTTTCTTAACATTATACATGCATGTTTGTGTATTTATATATACATAATTATTATACACAGTACACACACATATATGATGTAAACAAAAACTTTTATTCTGCAAACGATTATTTGCGATTAATCGTGTATATATAGACAGAGATATATCTTTCTTTACAAAATATTTTTTTAAATTGTCAATAACTGCTAGAAAAATATATGGTGCAAAACATTAGTCATTTGATTATAATTTTCATACTGATGATTTCCATACTCTTAATAAGCCATTCTGGCAATTTCGACAAAACCTCATTTACATTTCTATTTATGCATCTCTGACTCTTTTATCCAAAGCGACTTACATTGAATTCACGGTAAACATTAGGTTTTGAATCCGATGTCACTGAAAGTGTCTCAAAGGGATAGTTCACATAAATCTGAAACTTCTGTCATCGTTGTACTCGCCCTCATGCCATTTTTGTGTGAACTCACCCTTTAAATCTGCTGTTGTCACTGTTGAAGACTGTTATTTATGAACACAAACACAGACTGTGTGATTTAATGATGCGTGTGTGTGTGTGTGTGTGTGCACTTGCAGAACATTCAGACAGAAACAAGCCGGATCAGCGCCACTCCAGGTAAGACGAAAGTGTAAAAGATTAGCTTTTGATGATCAATGTAACGAGTCGCTGAGGAAATCAAATTATATTTTGTATACAAATTAAAAAGCCTATTTTTAGAATCTTTAAAGGTGTGGTATAATGCCGTTTTCAAGATGTAAGATAAGTCTCTGATGTCCCCAGAGTGTGTGTGTGAAGTTTTAGCTCAAAATACCCCACAGATATTTTTATATATCATGTTAAAATCGTCACTTTTTGAGGATGAGCAAAAACACACCGTTTTGTGTCTGGCCCTTTAAATGCAAATGAGCTGCTGCTCCCGGCTCCCCGACTTTATTTCTCGCAATTACAACTGTATTTCTCGCAATTATGACCATATTTATTGCAATTGCAACTTTATTCCTCACAATTCCGACTGTATTTCTCGCAATTCCGACTGTATTTCTCGCAATTCCGACTGTATTTCTCGCAATTCCGACTGTATTTCGTGCAATTTTGACTTTATTTCTCGCAATTCTGACCTTATTTCTCGCAATTCCGACTGTATTTCTTGCAATTGCAACTTTATTCCTCGCAATTTTGACTTTATTTCTCGCAATTCTGACCTTATTTCTCGCAATTCCAACTGTATTTCTCTAAATTTCGACTGTATTTCTCGCAATTCTGACCTTATTTCTCGCAATTACGACTGTATTTCTCGCAATTACGACTGTATTTCTCGCAATTATGACCCTATTTATTTCAATTCTGACCTTATTTCTCGCAATTCCGACTGTATTTCTCGCAATTCCGACTGTATTTCTCGCAATTACTACTTTATTTCTCACAATTACAACTGTATTTCACGCAATTACGACTGTATTTCTTGCAATTACGACTGTATTTCTTGCAATTACGACTGTATTTCTCGCAATTCCGACTGTATTTCTCGCAATTACGACTGTATTTCGTGCAATTTTGACTTTATTTCTCGCAATTCTGACCTTATTTCTCGCAATTACGACTGTATTTCTTGCAATTGCAACTTTATTCCTCGCAATTTTGACTTTATTTCTCGCAATTCTGACCTTATTTCTCGCAATTCCAACTGTATTTCTCTAAATTTCGACTGTATTTCTCGCAATTCTGACCTTATTTCTCGCAATTACGACTGTATTTCTCGCAATTACGACTGTATTTCTCGCAATTATGACCCTATTTATTTCAATTCTGACCCTATTTATTTCAATTCTGACCTTATTTCTCGCAATTACGACTGTATTTCTCGCAATTACGACTGTATTTCTCGCAATTACTACTTTATTTCTCGCAATTACAACTGTATTTCACGCAATTACGACTGTATTTCTTGCAATTACGACTGTATTTCTCGCAATTCCGACTGTATTTCTCGCAATTGCAACTTTATTCCTCACAATTTTGACTTTATTTCTCGCAATTCTGACCTTATTTCTCGCAATTCCGACTGTATTTCTCTAAATTTCGACTGTATTTCTCGCAATTCTGACCTTATTTCTCGCAATTACGACTGTATTTCTCGCAATTACGACTGTATTTCTCGCAATTCCGCCTGTATTTCTCGCAATTACTACTTTATTTCTCGCAATTCCGACTGTATTTCACGCAATTACGACTGTATTTCTTGCAATTACGACTGTATTTCTCGCAATTACGACTGTATTTCTCGCAATTACGACTGTATTTCTCTCAATGCCGACTTAATTTCTCACAACTGTAAGATATAATGTTAGAATTGCAAGTAAAACAAAGTCAGAATTGTGAGATAAAATGTCACAATTACCTTTTTTTATTTTTTATTCCATGGTGGAAACAAGCTTCCATCCATAATGATCTTGATTTCCTTCGTTTTATCAATAAACAAAGTTTTTTTCCTCTTGATTTGGGGTGAAATGTGATCTGGACCTGTGTTAGTAAGATTCTCTGCAGTCTTCAGCAAGTCAGAAACCTGTTTATTTCTGATCAGAGGTTCATCCGACGGTGGTGAAGCTTTCAATTCATGTCTGAACTTCTCCCAACAAAACATGCGATAAGAACCGCAAACTCAGCACTAGTTCCTCCAACTCAGAACTGGAAAAACCTGTTATGTTACAGCAGGGAAATCATTTCCTCTATAATCTCCAGAGCGTAATATGATTGGCACATCAAACAGAACGCATGCACATGTGTACAGGCATAACACAACACATTTCTGGCTTTGTTTTGTGACAAATTGTGGCTTATTTCTGCATGTGTTGATTTACCGTGTGTGTGTGTGTGTGTGTTTGATGAAAGTCAGTTTGGGTGTGGTTTGTGTTGTGTTAAAGTGAAATGTGTTTCCAGTCATGTAAATGGAAAACCGTCAGGAAAACTGGCCTACAGTTCCTGAATAAATGGAAAAAGACACTGAGTCCTTTTGTTTCTCTCGCTTTTCCAGCCAAGGCGCGCTGTCCTCCATCAGAGCGGTCATCAAGCGCAGTGAGTAGTGTGTGTTTGTCCTGCACAGCTTGATTTGGTGTGTTTTGTATGTTTTGTCAGATGTTTGCATGTGAGTTTGGTTTTTGTGCTTGTGTTTTTTGTTGGAAACTGCGCAGCATCGAGAACGAGCTCTCAAAGTGACCACCAGCGGGAACGGAGGTCAGTTGCTCTTTCTTTCTCTTTATTTAGGTGTTTTCCAACTTGATTTTGACTTTTCCTTTAATAATCACATCTGATATCTGACCGCAAGCTCTTTGCTGGCACTTTGCTCTCATTTGTTAACAAAAACAGCAGATTTATTAGCGACAACATTTTTGGTTGTGCTGGAATTGATGCCACAACTGAATATTTAAATTGATTTGACTTTGTTAAAAGGTTGTTAATTTAAACAAAGTGTAATATTATTATATTTTGGAACAAAAATAAAAAACATAAACATACAAAATAATGAATGGGCAAAGATTCCATCATTTTTTTCATGACTGTATAAAATCACTGCATTAAATGTCTTTGGATATTAAAATATCTTCGCGAAACAGGGTTATTATAGTTAACTAAAACCATTAAAAAATGTATGTTACTTGAAATATGAACTAAAATAAAGTTAAATAAAATATAACATAATTAACCTTATTTTATTTCAGCTCGTTGCCAAAGCAACTTTCTCATTTTCATTCAGTTTAACTTGATGTACTAACTAAAACTGAAAAAAAAAAGGAAAATATAAAACAAAAACGAATTCAAAATATAAACAAAAACTATAGAATCTAAAAAAGTGTAATAATAAAATAGTATCTCAGTGATGGTGCTCAAAACTGGCAGGTTATAGTAATCATTCAACTCAGCTCTCAAGTCATTATTAAAGAGATAGTTCACCAAAAACTGAAAATTAGCCCATGATTTACTCGCCATGTGGAGCAGATGCACTTTTATGATGGACAGATGCACTTTTATGATGGACAGATGCACTTTTATGATGGACAGATGCACTTTTATGATGGACAGATGGACTTTTATGATGGATGGATGCACTTTTATGATGGATAGATGCACTTTTATGATGGATGGATGCACTTTTATGATGGATAGATGCACTTTTATGATGGATGGATGCACTTTTATGATGGATAGATGCACTTTTATGATGGATGGATGCACTTTTGTGATGGATGGATGCACTTTTATGATGGACGGATGCACTTTTATGATGGACAGATGCACTTTTATGATGGATGGATGCACTTTTATGATGGACAGATGCACTTTTATGATGGACAGATGCACTTTTATGATGGACAGATGCACTTTTATGATGGATAGATGCACTTTTATGGACTTCAAACAGAAAAAGCCATTCACTGCCATTATAAAGCTTGGAAGAGCCAGGACATTTTTTTTATATAACTCTTGATTGTATTTGTCAGAAAGAAGAATGTCATATACACCTAGGTTGACTTGAGGGCGAGTAAATCATAATAAAAAATTTTTGGTGAACTATGTCTTTAACTAGCTGTTTTTAGTTAAGCAGGGAATCAGAGTGAGTAAGGTACAGTGGTGATGTTATATAATAAACTTTGTTACTGATTGTCGTCCCGCAGACGTCCAGAAATCACCATCCTCTCTGCTGAACCGCTGCCGTCCAATACGTGGTTCCCAGGGGCTTCTGGGGCATTTCCCCCGGCCCCGCCCCCAGCCCCGCCCTCATGGGCTGCTGCCGCGGCAACAGTGCAGGTGGGAGGAGCTTGAGCATCCGTGTGCAGAACCTGTCATTTATTTATTTGATTGATTGATTGATTGATTGATTGATTGATTGATTGCTCCTCCTCCCCAGCTCCCGCCTCCTTCATATGAGCAAGTGATCCGAGAAAAGAGCCGAGAACAGAATATTCCCTCTTCGTCTTCGTCTTCGTCTTCATCTTCTCGTCTCTCTTCCTGCACCATCGCCACACAGACGGACACACACTCCCCCGGCCCACGATCCTCCGCTGCTCGTCCAGGTGAGGTTTCGTTTCACATCGTGTCCTAACTACACGCGAACCCGCAACACGCGATCTTTTCCATGTTAATCAGAGTTTTTGTCCTAACCAGACGCGACGGCGACACGCGATGATTATATTTTAGAAACGGTTTCTATCTCTGCGGCGTCGCGGCTGGAACAACAACAGAAAGTATGATAATCTCAGGTACTGTTAATGTGATGTTAAAAGCATCTGTGAGCTTGAATGCCACACTGAAAGCAACTCACCTTAATCTTCAAAATAAATATAAGTAAACAAGAGCGTTTCAAACTGTTAACTCATTGTTAGGAGACAAGTGTATTCTATGACAATGATTGTTTCAGTAACTCAGTCTGTATTTTTAATAATGTTAAAATGGTCTAATATTCATGAATTCGATTATCTACTTATCCATTTCATTGAGAGTGCCGGTAGCTTGCCGAGAGAGCTCTTCTGATTGGCTGTGATTTTTTTTGCGTCCCATAGTCGTGTCGCGTCTGGTGTGGACAGACAAATTAATTGTCGCTGGAATCTTATTGCATCGCGTCTGGTTAGGACACGGTGTCAGGCTGCATTTGTAGAAAAATATTTCTTCATTATAGAAATGTGTCTTTTTCTTGCAGTTCACAAACCCCCCAAACCCCCGCGGCCCTCGTTGCCTCTCAAACACACGTCTGATCTGGACCGGTCCAACCCGAAGCCTCGAGACGCTCAGCACGAGCAGTGTGGCGTTCAGACGGACTGCGATGACATCACCGGTGACATCAGCCCCATAGGCCCCGCCCCCACCACCAACTTTTCCACCCAGAGCGAACTCAGTGACATCAGCCCCATTGGCCCCGCCCCCACCACCAACTTTTCCACTCAGAGAGACCTCAATGACATCATTGGTGTTGGCCCCGCCCCCACCACCAACTTTTCCACCCAGAGAGACCTCGATGACATCATCGGTGACATCAGACCCATTGGCCCCGCCCCCACCGCCAACTTTTCCACCCAGAGCGACCTCGATGACATCATTGGTGACATCAGTTCCATAGGCCCCGCCCCCACCGCCAAATTTTCCACCCAGAGCGAACTCTGTGACATCAGCCCCATTGGCCCCGCCCCCACCGCCAAGTTTTCCACCCAGAGCGACCTCGATGACATCACTGGTGACATCAGCCCCTTAGGCTCCGCCCCCTCCACCAAGACTTTCACCCAGAGCAACTTCGAATTCCCAGTCGAACCCATGAAAGAGGAGCCGAGGGCTCGTCCCAGACCTCGACCTCGCTCCACGGTCGCCCTACGACCCGTCGTTCTGGACCAGCCAATCACGCGGGAGGTCAAAGTTCAGACGCTAGTGCGTTTGAAGGACGACGGGGCCGACAGCGTGTTCGCCGGGTTCGACGACTCTCCGTCGAACATCTCCAGCAAATACCTGCAAGACCTGCTGGAGGTGTTCGGCTCGGAACATGGAGAAAGTCGAGAAAGCAAAGCGAGTGATGTAGAAGATGAGAAAAATACGGCTGCTTGCTCCGTCATAACATCTGAACCGTTGGAACCATTAGAACCGTTAAATAGACCACAACCACGGCCTAGAACTCAGAAATCCAAACCCCAACTCGCCCCAAAACCATCAGTCTTTGATGTCTTTGACACTACCGTTGAGCAAAGCCCATCCAAACCCCTGAGTCCACCAGTACCAGCACCCAGACCCCTTCTGAACAAACTGCAGAGTCCGTCAGAGTCGTGTTCATCCACCAAACCTCCACCTGCCACCCGACCTGCCAGTTCATCTCAGAGGAGAAACTCCGAAGATCAAGCTATAAACACTCCGGTCAAGACGACACCTGTGATGCCGACCGACAGGAACGTCGGAAAACGTGAGTGTTTATGTGGTGGATCTCTAATTCATTTGCTACTAGGGTTGCACAGTTTTTTGGGGGGAAATCTGTTTGCGATTTTTATGATAACAATGGTGATTTGCGATATAAAGTGCAACTAAAGTTTGCTGTGCTTGTTTTATATTGGTTGTGATAATATATCAATATTACTAAAAAATAATAAAAAAGTTAACAAATAATTAGATAACTAACATAATAAACAAAATAAGAAATATTATTCCTGTAATATTTCACTCTAAAATAAAACATTCGAGTAACGTAATAACAATAAATAATATATATTAGTGCTGTCAAAGTTAACGCGTTAATTACGCGTTAACTCTCTCTCTCTCTCTCTCTCTCTCTCTCTCTCTCTCTCGCTCTCTCGCTCTCTCGCTCTCTCTCTCTCTCTCTGCGTCTCGCGCGGTAGAGAGGAGCTGCGCTTTAATTCAGGTAAACACAGATAGGATATTATGTTGCTTCTCTAATTTTAAATGCACGTATAGCCGAAATCACAGCACAGATATTGTCTTTATCTTATGTGTATTGATTTCATCAGACGACGGCTCGATTATCAGGATTTTTGTGCAGATTAACATCTTGGAAGGGAGAGCTGGTTATGTTTAATGGGTCTCGTTTCAGTCGCTATTTCATATTCATTCCGTTGTTTGACAACAGAAACAGTAAAATATACCAATGAAAACAGTTTTATTGAGAATTTCAATCAAAATGGGCACAGAGAGAGACAAACTAATGTAGTAATAAATAATAAATGTACATTGAGCATTTTCAGAAGAGCTGCCCTGCCATGCAAAAATCTAAACATGTTTGTTTTAGTAAATTGCCCAGTTTAAAGAAAGAGAAGTAATGGGAACCTGGTATTTATTTCTTCTTTCTTCAAGTGTCTAATAGACATGAACAAGTTCTTTGAAAAACATCTATGACCTTTGAAACATGTCTCGTCTTCATGCTCTGTTGACTATGGTTTCAATAATACACATACATTTGCATAAAGCATCCATATTTATCCATGCCCATAATGATTAGAGTATTACAAACTTGAAAAGTATTAATTTAAGGTACATTTAGAACAAATAAAAAATGTGTGATTAATCGTGAGTTAACTCATGGCAATCATGCGATTAATCGCGATAAAAAATAATAATCGATTGACAGCCCTAATATATATATATATATAAATAAAAATATTATAAAATGTACAAATAAACAAAATATTATAATAATAGTAATAATATTGTATTTAAAACTACAGTAATATTTATGTCTTTGTTTTGTTTGTTTGTTTGTTTGTTTGTTTGTTTTTTATTTAACGGGGACAGATTTAGCTACAGAGCACAATTTCCTCTGCATGTTAAAAGAATAAAACAACCAAGATTGTAATTCTGTCATCATTCATCATTTTTAAATGCCCGTTATAAATAAAAAAACTGTCAAAGATTTGATGTGGTGAATCTCATAAAGTTGTAAAATCCAGTGACAAGTTAATCTGCCTGTTGCTTGTAAACAGAACCTTTTTTCCTGGTGTATTTTTAATGTGTTTAAATCCAGGCTCCTCAGTTCCCAAACACTCCCGGCCTCCTCCTCCTGTGCTCAGGAATATGGCATCCCCCTCACAGGTGATGTTATATTTGTTTATATGAGGAAGTTTCCATATTAGCATGAGCATTTCAGAAGTATTTGATGTTTATGATGATGATGTGTGTATTCAGGCCGCTGTGGATGTGTCCAGAGCCGCCGGCGCCTCAGTTCCTGCTCTGCCTCCGAGGTACCGCAGCGCTTCTCCTCCAAAATGAGGCGTCTGGTGATCCCATCTGATCCCATCTGTCATTCTCTCTGTTTGTGTCTCAGACCCAGTGGGGGAAGAGTCCTCCCCCTTCGCCCTCCTCCAGTCAAAGTGGCCAAACCTGCAGGCTCCGCCTCCTCCCCTGCTGCGACCAATCAGCTGCCAAGCAGCAGAGCTCCAAAGAGAGCCCCGCCCCTCCCTCCCCGACCAAAACCAGGACATCCGCTATATAAGCGATATTCTGTGAGTGTTTTTAGAGTATTTGAGAAGAACTCCAGGTCATTCTTATTCTCTGTGACTTTCTTTGTTCTGCAGAGAACAACATGAGATCTCTGGCAGAATGTACGAGCTGCTATTTTCCATACAATGAAAGATTGAAATGATTGTGGCCGTGCACTTTATTCCAAGTCTTCTGAAGCAGTGTTTTTAATAAAGATAAAATAAAATATACATTTCAGATTAAAAACTTTGGCCTTGGCAACTAACTGAAAGAAATAAGTTTAAGTTGAAGCACTAAAATGACTTGAATTAAAACCGAGATAAACATAAATTAAAGCCATAAAGAAGTAATCAAAATAACAAAAGCACATAAGAAAATTATTAAGATGTAAAATAAAATGAAAACCAAAAATAAAAGCTAATTCAAAATATAAATAAATGTTATAATAGTATATACATAATACTAAAATATCGCTGTTATTTTAGTTATTTGATGTTATGTGTGTATTTTGTTTCCATAACTACTTCTTTCAGATTAGTGGAAAGAAAACATCCAAAATACAATGTTTATTTTATTGCACTTCATCAATTTGTGTCTATAGATTTTGATTACGATGCATTGTCCTCCACTTCAGCAGCAGTTACACACACCAGAACTTACAGTTTAATTCCTGTCTATATCCTGAAGGTTTTTACTGAGGGGTTTGTTCATATATCACTCACACTGATTTATATAACATTTTATTCCTAAAACTTTTTTTTTACTTATCTTTTCACAGTATTTTCTGATTTATACAGTGATTAAAAAAGATATGCAAAATCCCCTCATTAAAAACATTTAACTCTAATATGTCAACAAAATCATTCAAGAATTTTGAACCTGGTTTTATCCAATGTTCAGAATTATGTTATGCAAATATATGCAAATAAGTGCATATTTAATTGGATAATGCATCATTCACAAATTTAAACTTGTAATACAAAACAATTGTCTTAATTTAAAATTCCAAAATACAAATATTAGTGTTTATTTTATTATATTCTGAAGGTTTTTACTGTGGGATTTGTTCATATATCATTCACACTGATTTATATAACATTTTGTTCCTAAAACATTTTTTTTTTGTCTGTTCCACAGTATTTTCTGATTTATGGAGTGATAAGAAGAGATATGCAAAACCCCCTCTTTAACAAAATCAAACAAGAATTTTGAACCTGGTTTTATCCAATGTTCAGATTTATGTTTTGAGAATATATGCAAAAAAGAGCATATTTAATTGGATAATTCTTATAATACAAAACAACTGTCTTAATTTACTGTGATTAATCTACTGGGGGGAATTATGGCAATATGTATTGGTTAAAATTGAGTAGTGTCTTGCTTTAACTGGTAATCTTCCTAGCCGCGGCTCTCAAATGTCACTCATGCTCGTTCAGTTAACAAATGGTGCCTTTAGACAGGCATTGGCCAATCGTCTTTGGTTCTCGCATGTCATGTTGAATTGCAGGTTGTTATTCTCCAATTTAAAAAAACACATCGGCATGTATGATTTTCAGTGAATTAGGTCTGTACCTAATCCAGAAGACTTGGAATAAAGTGAACAAGTCATGATAACGCGCCTGTGTACTTATTGGGAATTTGACCGTATAAATCACCATCGACTTTGTTCGACTTTGTTCACACATTGTATCTTACATTAAATCTCTTTGCGCTTCACAGAAGAAAAAGTCATAAGGGTGAGAAAAGGATGACTGAATGTTCATTTAAATGTATTTAAAGAAGGAAGTCTGTAAATAAAACAGAATTGTCAAACACTGTGTAAGCAGCAGAATTTATAGCGAATATGATTTTGTTGATGTGTTTGTGCACTAGAGCAAAGTTCTTCAAGCAGAAACAGAGGAGGAGAATATCAGCACAGAGCAAGAGGAACCAGCGGAGGAAACATCTTTCCATGTCAGTGTACACACACACACACACACACACACACACACACACACACACACACACACACACACGCAAACTGTTTTTATATCCTGAAATATTTCCTGCTTCAGGAAGAGGAGCAGCTGATTGTCCTCGATGATACAGACATCCTAGAAACACAGTCGAATACACTCCATGACCTCTGCCCCTCAGAGGTCAAAGGTCAAGATGTGACTGTCGGTGGGGTTCAGCTGGAACACACGCCCTCAGAGCAGCAGATCCAACAAGACATGCAAAACAGGTGCAACATAACGAGGAATAAAAACATTACAAGGGATTATAATTTAAAATGAAAAATAATATCTTGTATCTTTTAATTAAAGATTTAATTAACTATATATATATATATAGTTCATTAAATCTTTAATTAAAAGGTACAATATATAATTTTTCATTTATTAATTTATACATATATATATATATATATATATTAGGGCTGTCAAAAGATTAATCCAAAATAAAAGTTTGTTTCCATAATATATGTGTGTGTACTGTGTATAATTATTATGTATAAATACACACACATTCATGTATATATTTAAGGAATAATTGCATTTATATACTGTATATACATTTATATAATTTATATTATATATAAATATAACCAATTTTTCTTAAATATATACATGATTGTGTGTGTTTTTATATATATAAATAATTATACACAGTACACACACATATATTATGCAAACACAAACTTTTATTTTGGATGCGATTAATCACGATTAATTTTTTGACAGCCCTAATATATATATATATAGTTGTAATCAAAATTATTCAAACCTCATTGCAAATCAGATTTCTTGGCAAAATTAACAATAAACAAATCAAACAAAAGTAATTGTAAACCGCTCAACACAACACATGTTTTAAGTGGTTTCCCCAAATTCAACTGAAAATGCAACTTTTAATCACTTCTGCAGTTTCAAAAGTCTTCATCCCCTGAACCTGTTCGCTTCCGCCATTGCAAACGTCTGAACGTCTGTCTCTCTTCCTCTTCCCAGGTTTGTTGTGGCCCGTTTTGCATTTGAGGGGGAGGAGGGTGAGCTGACGTTCAGTGAAGGTGATGTCATCACTCTTGTGGAATATGTAAATGAGGAGTGGGGGCGTGGCATTCTGAACCAGCGAATGGGAAACTTCCCTCTCAGTTTCATCCAGGCTAAAGAGGAAACTGATGTGTTGCCGGGGAAACCAGTTCTGGAATCTCCGGGTAAATAAACATTCTTCATCTGAATATTTATCAACCATGGACCAATCAGCAGTGAGTTTGATAGAAACTGATATTGAAAGCCAACATTTATTATTTACATGTCATGGCTGATGTTGTCAGTCTACAATGTAATGTTTTTAATCATAAATCCACTGTAAGTGAAATCTTACATGTCCAGCTGAAAAACAAATAACTGTTTATTACTATTTGCTTCTAATATCTACTTAATCAGACCTATATGATAATAAAAAAAACAGTAACACTTTACAAAAAGGATCATTAGTTAACTACCTTAGTTAACACGAACTAAGAATGAACAATACTTCTACAGCATTTATTAATATTAATATTAACTTCAACATTTACTAATACGTTATTCAAATCACATGTTGTATTTGTTAACATTAGTTACTGCACTGTGAACTAACATGAACAGCTGGATTATTATTGACTAACTCATGGTTTGTTCATGTTAGTTCATACATTTACTGATAAACCTTATTGTAAAGTGTTTCCAAAAAATCTAATTATCACCAATATACTTTATACTGTAGATCTCTAGTGTCTGTACAATATGACAAATATATAAAAATGGAAACATTTGATTGCTAATAATTATTGTAAGTAGTTATGACAAATATATAAAAATTGATACATTTGATTGCTAATAATTATTGTAAGTAGTTATGACAAATATATAAAATTGGAAACATTTGATTGCTAATAATTATTGTAAGTAGTTATGACAAATATATAAAATTGGAAACATTTGATTGCTAATAATTATTGTAAGTAGTTATGACAAATATATAAAATTGGAAACATTTGATTGCTAATAATTATTGTAAGTAGTTATGACAAATATATAAAAATGGGAAACATTTGATTGCAAATTATTATTGTATTAGTTATGACAAAAATATAAAAATGGGAAACATTTGATTGCTAATAATTATTGTAAGTAGTTATGACAAATATATAAAAATGGAAACATTTGATTGCAAATAATTATTGTATTAGTTATGACAAATATATAAAAATGGAAGCATTCGATTGCTAATAATTATTGTAAGTAGTTATGACAAATATATAAAAATGAAAGCATTCGATTGCTAATAATTATTGTAAGTAGTTATGACAAATATATAAAAATGAAAGCATTTGATAGCAGTGTTTTCTCCTGCAGGATTGAGGAGCAGAGGCCGGGCGCTTTATGAGTTCAGGCCGGAGTGTGAGGACGAGCTCTGTCTGAAGGTGTGTGTGTGGGATTCACTATTACACACTCAATATAAAGGAATATAAAGGTCAATATAAAGGAATTTAATAAATCCTGATTACCAGGCTAAAGAAATTGAAGAAAAATCTTGAGAAAATACATGAAAAAAATTATAGAATCTGATGCCCAAACATTTAAACTTTCACATGTGAAAAGTTAAATATTTGGGCATAATTGTTTATTAATTAATTAAACCTAAATCAGAATCAGAATGAGCTTTATTCACCAAGTGTGCGCAAACACAAGGAATTCATTGTGGTTTTATTTTAAAATATTTATTTATTAAATTGTATTTATTTATTTCTAAAAAAAATTATATTTAAATTAATATACTTTTATTGAATGTATATAAATATAGTAAAAATTGTTCAATTACTATATATAATAAAAATATAATAATTGTTATATAATATACCTACTTTCATATATTTGTTTACATAATATATATTTAATTATATTTACATAATATATATAATTAAAAACATGATATTACAATTATTATATAATATACATTCATATATTTATAATGTTTACATAATATATAATTAGAAAAATAAATAAATAATATATACATATATATTTGTGTGTGTGTGTAATAAAAATCTAATAATTATTATTCATTCATTTATATAATATATATTTAATTATATATATACATATGTAAATTAGACATCTTATATTTTGAATAGTAAAACAAATATATTTAATAAAGATATTATAATTACAATATATATAATATAAATATTATAATTACTATATAATATACATATTTTCATTTATAATGCTTACATAATATATTTAATGAAATTTCTATAATATTATTATAATAATTTAAAATATATATAACAATCGAATAATTATATAATATACATTCTTTCATTTGTATAATATATTTAATGATATATTAATATAATATATATTAATGATTATGTATATCATTTTAGATCTTAAATATTTAAAGATTTATATTTTTGTATTAAATGTATTTTATATAGACATGTTATATATGAAAGCTGAAATATTCTGGCATGGAAATTCATTGGTCAAAAAGACCTGAGCAGAATAAATCCATATAAATAAATAATAAGTAATTTTCACAAAGATAACAGCATTTGTAAAAAAAATCTGTATTCATATAAATAAATACCAAGTAATTTACACTAAGTACACAAAGATGAACAGCATGTGTAAAAAAATGTGTGTGTGTGTGTGTGTAGGCAGGAGACATAGTGTGTGATTTGGAGGACATAGATGCCGAATGGTTCGTTGGAGAATCCGATGGGAAACGTGGAATCGTCCCTAAAAACTACATCCAAGTGTTGCTGGACCCCTGACCCCTGACCCCTGACCCCTGAACATGTCCTGTCATGTGCCTGAGGAGCGCTTCTACATTTTGCCTTATTTAGATGTAACACACTTAAAGACGGTCAGTGACGGGATGTTAGTTTGTGAAGCGTATGGAGATCTCCTGTATTGTACTGACTCCAGTGTGTGTGTGTGTGTGTGTGTGTGGCCGTATGAAGTTGTTTACAGAGTTTTAACCCACATTAAACTCATCCGTTACATAAACATCTCCTTTCCTTTTTTTCTTCTCAATCTTTTCGACTCTTTCTGTAGATCAAATTCAGGATTCTAGACGTTTTAAGAGTCGAATGTTGTTTTAATGACTAATAACAATGACTCAAATTTCAAGTCTCTGCGACAACCGTGATCTTTGAAAATGTTAAACATTACAAAAGCGCTACACACTTGAACCCCTAAAAATGTATCAAAACTTGTACCGTTTCACCGTACTAAGGTACATGAGACCTCGCCTTTACAGCTCTACAAATCTCTCTTTATTTCTGGCACGTTTTGGTGAAAAATGTGTATTCACACTTTAAATCGTGACATTATTAGCGCTCGGTTTCATTTCAGTCGCGGTTAACACGGAATAAAACACACAGACTCGCGTCTCAGGGTTTATCAGCTACTCATGATGTATTGTTGCAATACAAAACAAAACATGAAATTAATCCATAATTAGAATAATTATGAGGAGCTCTTGGCCCCGAACAGCCACCGTACAAAAGTTAATACCACAAGCGATCGTTCAGATCGACACTTCAGATTAAATTAAATTAACAATTCCTAAAAAAGGAGGCATTTCATGGACACACACACACATTTTCATTCACTGAAGGCTGAAGATTTGGTGTAAAGCAAAGTCATAAAACTACATCAGGCTTGTAACACGTTTCGTCACACAAATCAGACTTAAAGAAACATCCAGCAACACAATTCAAATATATCGTTTTCATTTAGCTACCGACGGTCTCACACTCTCACACGCGTGCGTTCAGGTACACAGATGCACATGTCTGAAATGAGACTATAATGATGCATCTGATCAGACGCCAACATCAACATGTAGGAACAGAGAGAGCGAGACGGGCAGGACACAGTGCGGTAAAAATCGAGGTCGCTGGTTTAGTTGAAGCCCTGTGTACAAACACTGACCAGAACGAGAGAACACGAACGCGTCTTTTCATGCACCAAATGATCTGTTACTAATCGGTTTGAAAATCCTTCATGTAAAAATTTTTGTCTGCTTGAAAGGGGTGATGAAGAGCAGAGTAACCCGATCAATATGAAAAAACTAGGCAACTAGAATTCTGAGGGAAAAGTCTGAATTGTGAGATGTAAATTTAGA
>NC_136893.1:1793451-1795951 GCF_949152265.1 Phoxinus phoxinus
ACTCACACACTCACACACTCACACTCACTCACACTCACTCACACTCACTCACTCAAACACTCTCACACTCACACACTCACTTACTCACTCACTCACACTCACTCACTCACACAAACACCCTCACACACTCACTCACTCACACTCACTCACATTCACTCACACTCACTCACTCACACAAACACTCACTCACTCACTCACTCACTCACTCACACAAACACTCTCACACACACACACACACACACACACACACACACACACACACACACACACACTCACTCACTCACTCACTCACTCACTCACTCACTCACACAAACACTCTCACACACACACACACACACACACACACACACACACACACACACACACACACACACACACACACACACTCACTCACTCACTCACTCACTCACTCACTCACTCACACAAACACTCTCACACACACACTCACTCACACACTCACCTTTACCAGCTCCATGACCAGATACAGCTCAGTGGGCGTGTCCAACTCCTCAATTAGCATAATGATGCTGGGGTGGTGAACCCTGCGCAGTATCGCCACCTCATTGGCTATCAGGTGCTCCTGTCAACACCAGTCAACCAATCAGAATCTCTGCTGTGGATTTTCATAGTTGTGTTGTGAGTGAACAGGCAAACATGTTTGCCAGTAATCTGAGCCTCTATACAGAACGGAAACTAGTAAAAAATTATGTTCTTGTTGAAAATGCCTTGTCCACACTAATATGTTTTCGTTTGAAAACAAATCTTTTTCTCTGCGTTTTGTCCTCCCGTCCACACTGAGATGGCGTTTTTATTAATGAAAACAAAGCTTTTTGAAAACGCTCTCCAAAGTGGATAAATTTGAAAATGTTGTTTTCGAGTTATAGTGGGGACTGTCAAAACGGAGGTATTTAAAAACGATAACGTAAGTTTAGTCATGTGACGCATATTTCACCAATATATATTCATGTTTATACTGATATATAATGAGAGCATTTTAGACCAAACATAATAGTGAGTGAGTGTGACCTGGTCGCATCAGTGAATGCTGTGATATTCTGCTAAATAAAATGATCCCGTCAGAAGAATTGCACAATAACTTTATTATTTATTTAAAGTGAAGGGTTAGGGTTACGCTAGGAAAACGCTTTCAGATGTATCCGGATTAATGTAGACGTATAGCCTCAATAACATGAACATAGGGGACAGATTTGCTGATGAGGTCACTTTGAGAAGTTTAAGTGCTACCGGGCGGTTTTGAAAGAGGCGCTAAAGATAAAACACACTGAAACCGTACCTTTCCGCTGCATTTGGCCTTGTCTATGATCTTCAGCGCGTACTCCTGTCCTGTAGACCTGCATAAACACCAACGACATGAGATCTAAATATAAAGAGCTGATAAACACATCAGTTCTGTAGATAATGTCTTAAGTGTGTGTGTGTGTGTGTGTGTGAGAGATGTAATACCTCTCCACACACTCTCGGACGACAGCGAAGTTTCCATCACCGATGACTTTCCCCACTGTGTACTTCTCACTGATGACAGACGACTGAACATCATTGCCATTCACTGCAGAGAGAGTGTGTGAAAATCAACAGCCAATCAGAACACACCGGGTGTTTCACATGCAGTTGTGTGGGATTTTGTACCAATGAGATTTCACTGTGGGCGGAGCTACTGTAGGGCTGAGCGATATAAAATAGTGAGTGTGAGAGTGTGTGTGTGAGAGTGAGGGTGTGAGTGAGTGTTTGTGTGTGAGCGTGAGAGAGTGAGAGTGTGAGAGAGTGAGAGTGTGAGTGTGAGTGTGAGTGTGAGTGTGTGAGTGAGTGTGTGAGAGTGTGAGTGTGAGTGTGAGAGTGTGAGTGAGTGTGTGTGTGAGTGTGAGAGTGAGTGTGAGAGTGAGTGTGAGTGTGAGTGTGAGAGTGAGTGTGAGAGTGAGTGTGAGAGTGAGTGTGAGAGTGAGTGTGAGTGTGAGAGTGAGTGTGAGAGTGAGAGTGAGTGTGAGAGTGAGTGAGTGTGAGTGAGAGTGAGAGTGAGAGTGTGAGTGAGTGTGTGTGTGAGTGTGAGAGTGAGTGTGTGTGTGAGTGTGAGAGTGAGTGTGAGAGTGAGTGTGAGAGTGAGTGTGAGTGTGAGAGTGTGAGAGTGAGTGTGAGTGAGTGTGAGTGAGAGTGAGTGTGAGAGTGTGAGAGAGAGTGAGAGAGAGTGTTTGAGAGTGAGTGAGAGTGAGAGTGAGTGTGAGAGTGAGTGTGAGAGTGAGTGTGAGAGTGTGAGTGAGTGTGAGTGAGTGTGAGTGAGTGTGAGTGAGTGTGAGAGTGAGTGTGAGAGTGAGTGTGAGAGTGAGTGTGAGAGTGAGTGTGAGAGTGAGTGTGAGAGTGAGTGTGAGTGTGAGAGTGAGTGTGAGAGTGAGTGTGAGAGTGAGAGTGAGAGTGAGAGTGAGTGTGAGAGTGAGAGTGAGTGTGAGTGTGAGAGTGAGAGTGAGTGTGAGAGTGAGTGTGAGAGTGA
>NC_136893.1:1800951-1808451 GCF_949152265.1 Phoxinus phoxinus
TTTATCTCACATTTTCATGTTGTATTATAAAAAATATTTTAACTTTACATTTTTACGTTTCATTTTATTATTATTATAAATGGGTATATCTGTGGCAATAGCAACTATACGTTGTACGGGTCAAAATTATCCATTTTTCTTTTATGCCAAAAATCATGAGGATATTAAGATCATGTTCCATGAAGATATTTAGTAAATGTCCTACCGTAAATATATAAAACATGTATTTTTGTGAGTGAATGCAGCACAATCGTGAACATAAATGCACAACTTTAAAGGAGATTTTCTCAATGTTTACATTTTTTTGCTCCTCAGATTCCAGATTTTCAATAGTTGTGTCTCGACCAAATATTGTCCTATCCTAACAAACCACACATCAATGGAGAGATTATTTATTCAGCGTTCAGATGATCTATACATCTCAATTTAAAAAATTGACCCATGTGACTGGTTCTGTGGCCCAGACTCAGATTTGTGTCTGCTAGACTGGATGTGTAAATGCTGATGCAGTGACTGATGCTCCTGCTGGTCATGCACTTATCTGACCCCCGATCGCCATGGCAACACGACCCCAGGGGTCAAATCAGCATCATTACGTGCCAGGTGTGAACGTGCACATCATGCGTGTCTGTACTTTAATACTATAATCCACAAGCTGACGCCACACACACTATTCAGATCAGTCCAAACACACACCAAGAGTCTCTATTTCTGCAGATTCACACATCAGCTCAAGCTCACGTGCACTCTCTCAAGGTCAAAGACTCCAGATGTTTCAGTCAAATTAATTCTCCTGCGCGTGTCGCTGTTAAACTCCTTAAATTCACCTACTTAACTTCTCTGAAAGAGTCTCTTCTGCTCACCAAGGCTGCTTTATTTGATCAAAAATATAGTATTTTTTTTTTTTAAATATTATTATAATGTAAATCATCAGTTTTCTATGTGAATATACAGTAAAGTGTAATTTATTCCTGTGATCAAAGCTGAATTTATCATCATTACTCCAGTCTTCAGTGTCACATGATCCTTCTACTGTACCTTTAATTTCTTAATGTTTTTTTTGTTTTTTATCTTAGCCTAAACTTTTGAATGGTAGTGCATCACGGTTTGAATCGGAAGCAGCGCAACTGTTTTCAATATTGATAATAATCATAAATGTGTCTTGAGCATCAGATCATCATATTACACTGATTTCTGGAGGATCATGTGACACTGAAGACTGGAGTAATGATGATAAATTCAGCTTTGATCACAGGAATAAATTACACTTTATATTCACTTAGAAAACAGATGATTTACATTATAATCATATTTCAAATGTTACGGTATTTTTGATCAAATAAACGCAGCCTTAAGAATTAAGAATCGTAATTATCGCAAACTGGTAGTGTTGTATAACACTGCCTGAGGTGCCGGAAGTGGGAGGAGCCAGCGATATATGAATATTCATGACATATATTGAGACATGCATGAAGATGATTACAACACAAACCCTTCATCTTTAGAAAACTTTAGACTGCCGATTGTGCAAAATACATGAAGCACTGACTGCAGAAACATGAAGTCTTTATAAAGGCACAACTGTTCCAATAAACATAATATTAATTAATAATACAGCTTTAAAGGACAGCAGATTTAAATGAGCTCGTCTATCAGAGTTAACACACATCAACAGCTCGTGCACGTGTCCCGTTAACCGGCGTTAAGTGCACGAGCCGGAAAGCTTGCTGGTATTGATCGTGTGTGTGTGTGTGTGTGTGTGTGTGTGTGTGTGTGTGTGTGTGTGTGTGTGTGTGTGTGTGTGTGTGTGTGTGTGTGTGTGTGTGTGTGTGTTGAGACTCTCTCTCTAATGACTGATCAATCAGACTGTGACGTTCACTGATTAATGATCTAAAGTCACGTACACTCATTCATCCCTCATTCAGCTCAGCGGATTACCAGAAGCGCTCGGGGTATATTAGCCTATACATACATATATATAATTTGCCATTTATAATTTGCAATTTTGATGTATAGAATATTATGTATAATATTAGACGATATTATATTATGTGTTAATATATCAATAGACTATAGCAAATTATTAATGTATATATATATATATATAGGCTAGAGAGAGAGAGAGAGAGAGAGAGAGAGAGAGAGAGAGAGAGAGAGAGAGAGAGAGAGAGAGAGAGAGAGAGAGAGCCAGTATGGACCATTGCGGGGATTCGAACCTGCAACCGTTCAGCCCTTATATGGTCATAACTCAGAGTGACCCTTCCGGCCCTCAACACGCTAATATTCCCCTGAGTGTCTGACCTTCCACCAGATCCTCCAGGCTCGCGATCTTCCTCGCGCCGTCCGCGCTGTAGATGTTGCGCACACCTTGCGGCAGGTGCAGGTTATCCGAGAGCGCGCGCGTCAGCTCGGCCAGGAGCGCGTCCATTGATCTGAAGCGGTCGTTGGACACCGCGTACACCAGACCCTTGAAATACCGGTCCCCGTTCCGGTAGAACCGGACCTTCTTGGCTCGCTTCTCGGAGCTGAGCGTCTGGAGCGTGCGCGTGCGGTAGAAGCTGCAGTTCGCGCTGTGCGCGGGACTCGGTACCAGACTGCTCGCGCGCGAACCCGAGCCGCCCGAAACCACCGCGCGTTTGGAGCGGTGCGCCTTGTCCCGCTCATCAAAGTGCTCGAGCTCGATGCTTCTGCTGAGAGACATTTTTCCCGACTTTTCCCAAAGGTTCTGTTTTTATCCTCCGCGTTTATATCGTTAAAGTCCGCTATTGTCATCAGCGCGAGCGGACGCGCCGCTCTCCCCGCTGCGCGTTTACCGGGCGCACGAGCATCATTTACATCAACACAAAAGCAGCCCGGCGTTTTTCTTTCCGCGTTCAGACGGCCATTCGAATAGAGGATGGGGAATATTCCAGATAATTCTGCTGGGGGAAAATAAATGACAAGCTCGGACGACAGAAACCTGGATAAACAGGAAAATCCCGGTCAAACGGGATATTCCATTGAGACACGGTGCTAAAAAAATCCCGATCCGCCCTGAACCGAGAGCGGTGTGTGTGTGCGGTTTTTAGGCGCGCGCCCCGTTGTAACCGGGCAGCATGGCCGTACACGGGAGCGCGCAGCCCGTTCCTCCACCTCGGCGCGCGACACCCCGCTGCAGGTGAGCGTGTGGCGCGCGCATCAGACTCTTCCGCGCGGTCTTAATGCCGTCCGACAAGACAGTAAAAGTGGGTCATACACATCAGAAAACAGTGTGATGATTGACATTTCTGTTTTTACAACATGAAAGTACAGATCTATTTTTATATTCTTATTTGAGTCACGAATAAACTGCAAGATTGCATCAGAGAGAATTAATGTTATCGTCTGTTCACTGCGTCCACCAGAGGGCAGCTTCACACTGTTCACACTGATTGTACAGTTGCTTACACGCTCAAATGAAAATAACACAGTTCGTGAAACCTGAGCAAAACCTCAGCAAGATCTGCACGACTACAAACACACTCTCAGCCTCACACTTGTTTGCAAAACACAACACACACTTTACACTCCACATTACACACAGAAACATTTGGCATTTCGAGCCTTGTTTTTAATCAGTCGTTAAAAACTGCATTTATTTAAAACATTATAAAATAACATAAAGATTATTCAAGTAGGTTTTACAAGAAAATACTATTATACTTCTATTCCTATTTCCACTTCTTTGTAATTAATTGTGAAATGTACTAGCATTTTTTGTGTGGAAATTGTGTCTACAACAAATTTATACACACAAAATGGCGGTAACTCTTCGGTAACACTTTATTTTACACTGTCCTTGTTACACATGTTACTTACCATAGTAATAACAGTAAATTATGCATAATTACAGGCAACTATCCCTCAACCAAACCCTAACCCTATAGTAAATACATGTAGTTGCTTAATATTACTCAGTACTTAATATAATTACACTGTAACAATGACACCTTAAAATAAAGTGTAATCAAAAACAACACGTTAAAAAATGGCAATGCTCAAGTTTATTCATTTATTTCTTTGTTTTGCACTTTCATTTTTTTCCTGCAAAGTACATCATACATGAAAATGCACCATAAAGGTTTTAGTTAAATGAGGTAATATTCACCTGGATATCTCAAATAATTAAGTTTAATTAGTCCTACCTCACTTTCACTCACTAGTACTTCACAGAGGAGTTTAATAAGCTCTAACACACACACACTTCATTAATCAAACACAGTCAAATGTGACAGAATGAGCACATTTATCACATCTAATGCTAATAACGCTGATTAAAACAAACACATCATCATTTATATGACATTAGCCTCTCTTTTTAATCTTTCCAAGTGACAAAGAGCATAATAAAAATGAAATTAGTAAAGATGATTAATTATTTTGTGCCATAGAAGAGGGAGAAATATAAATAGCACCACTGGTTTTAGGATATTTAAATAGCGTGTGTGTTTCTCATTAGAGAATAAACACATCTTTCTGTATTAATGTGGCAGTTTAAGGTCAGATTGTCTAAAAGCTGCTGTCAGGATATTTTTAGGATTATCATTTGCATTATAAAGCACGGCTTTGGTCTAAAGGAAAGCTGATCATCACTGATGACCAGCCATTTAAATAGTCATAAATCTGGTCATTTCCAAAATGAAAAGTCCATATCTGAGACTTGACGTCACAGGACTGTTTTCACACTTGGCATGGGCTGGGTTTCAGGTTTTTCCTCGTAATAAATATTTGATTAGCTGATAGTCCCGTGTTTCTCAGGAATATCCCGGACGAGCCCCCAACTTGTTAGATTGAGGCTTCAGAAAGCTTTGGTCTACAGGAAAAAAATAATAATAATTGAGTGTTCATCAGACGGGTCTAGGAGTTTTGTTGCACTTGAACCACGAATACACAAAACAAAACAAAAATTAAAGTGTGCAAAATTTGAAATTAAAGGTAAAATCCTTCCCTCACGTGTCGATTTGAGCCCTTAGGAATGAATGGATGCGAGGAATGCTTCAGTTCACATAGAAAAACCTAAAAATGCTCAAAATTAAAACTAAAAATGCTAAAACTTTACCAAAAAACTCATTTTATAATGTCTACATGTGTATCTGAATGCACACTGAAGGAAAATGACTTTAGGACCCAGCGGAACAGCTCATTTGCTCCATATAGAGATATATATATTTTACATTTTACATAAACGTAAAAAAAATGTCCATATAGAATAGAGCTATAAGGCCGTCTAGATATCATGTTATAACATTTATTTCCACAAGAGGTCGGCAAAGACTCCCGATGTAAGATATTTTGAGCTGAATTAAAAGGGTTATGCATGAAATTGTGAGTTATTTTGCATTTAAGTTGAAAGAATGGAGGAATGTGCTTAAATTACTATTTATTTATTATTTATTTATTGATCAAATCTAGTAATTTAAAGGTAAATCAAATAAAAAATTATAAAAAATCTCCAAAAATAATTGCATTAAAAATAAATTTAAATAAAATAAATAAATAAATAAATATATATATATATATATATATATATATATATATATATATATATATATTTATATATATTATCAAAATTAAATAAAATAAGCTTTCTTGACCCCAAAAAAAAAAAGTATAATTTTAGGGCTTCGGGTCATTTTGACCCGCGAGGGAAAGATGTGTTACAAAGTGTGAGAGATTCAAGGATGAGGGTAAAATAGTCATAAATCTTGTCATTTCCAAACTGAAAAGTCCATATCTGAGACTTATCACTCTTTTCCTCTCAATAAAGAGTTCTGATAGTCCCGTGTTTCTTGGGAAGATCCCGGACGAGCCCCCGATTTGTTAGATCGAGGCTTCAGAAAGTCTACTAGAAAATGAATCCAACAGTAGCAAACTCATATTTCTCCCGTGACGTCACACTCTTATAGGAACGCCGCCTGGGCTTTCCTCACATATTTATGTTTTTATTCTTTTGAGAAGTGATCTAAATATTCATGGCCTAAACCGGATGGAAGATTGACAGGCCTCTTTCCGACACTCCGGACACTGCTCTCGCCACACTGTTTTTCACATACTATAAGTGTGTGATTTCGGACACAGCCGATGAATAACACACACACACACACACGTTACACACATTGAGTCCAGATTCCTGCCGTTTGCTTTGGTGAAGACGTCTGGTGGAAGACTTGTGTGTTCATGCAAATGAGTGACTTCAATAACACGTACTGATACTTCACAAGTTCACACTTACAGATAATCAGATCTAGTATAGTGAGTGTGTTTGGTGTGTGTGTGTGTGAGGAAGAACGGTCATGGTCAGAGGTAATCCGGCTCTGTGTGTGTATGAGCCTCCTCTCACACGGACTGTGTAATTATCTTCCTCACGAACTCTGCTAATAAAACATCATTTATTACAACTATAACTAACCGCTATCATAATATATTTGGGATATAATCCTAAAACTACTTTATTATTAAAAAAATCAACAGACCTGAGGATGTATAGTTATGTGCTTTATAATTGTGCATCTGTCTCAAACCTAAAGCTCCCCGTGCTCAAAAGTGCCCGTGTGTGTGTGTGTGCATGCGTGTGTGTGTATGTGTGCGTGCGCCAGTGTGTGTGCGTGCACCAGTGTGTGTGTGCGCCAGTGTGTGTGTGTGTGTGTGTGTGTGTGTGTGTGTGTGTGTGTGTGTGTGTGCATCAGATTGTCACAGTGAATCAGAAACACATCAGACGTGACTCAGGGTTTGTCCACCTTGACCTGCAGGACGTCACTCAGACCCGGTCGCTTTCTCAGCGCCTGATGAAGTGAAACACATTTAAGAGTGTGAGTGAGTTCAATATTTGATTTTGGGATATATTTGGGACATTATATTGTATATATCACATTATATACAGAGATTTCACCTGTAGGTTGTTGACTATCTCCTCAAATAACCGCTTGGCTTCTTCGTTGTCAGCATCCTCGAAGTAATCAGCTATACACAACTGAACCACGACACACTTGAGATTGACACACACACCTTCACACACACACACACACACACACACACACACACACAGAGAGCAGCTGCGTCAGACGTGTGTCAACCAACACACAAAATCACACTGGCTTTGCTTAAATAGATGCAAAACAGAAGAGACCAATCACAATTCAGTATGCAAATAAGTGTGAGAAAGATGCCCAACTGGAATTCATATGCAAATTACAACAATATGTCTGTGAATAATGTCTAATTTCATATGTGAAACCAGGGTTTCCCAAACTGGGGCTTGTGGATTGATGAAAAGCAAACAAATGATCATTAATCATAAAAATGTAAAATTGAAATAAATAAATACATTTAAAATAAAAGCAATAAAAATAAAACACTTAGCCTACTAATAAACCATTCAACGCACAAATCTAAACAAATTATTTTAAAATAAAAACAAATCAAATTAAACACTATATTCATAAAACTATTCAATTGAAATGTTACGATAAAAACAATAAATAA
>NC_136893.1:1813451-1815951 GCF_949152265.1 Phoxinus phoxinus
TCAGTCCAAACCCCACAGATTTGTTCAGAAGCTCTAGGAATGGAAGTGAAATTCTCCAATATAACCGATGCTCAGATAAAGTGTCACGAACTGCTCCGAGACACGACGATTGAGGATCCAAATGCAGTTTTATTGAAAGGGTAATCCATAATCGTAGTCGAAAACAGGCAAAGGTCATAAACACCGGGTACCGTATTTTCCGGACTATAAATCACACTTTTTATAGTTTGGCTGGTCCTGCGACTTATAGTCGGGTGCGACTTATATATCAAAATTAATTCATACTGACTGAGATGAAGCAAGAGAAAACATTACCGTCTACAGCCGCGAGAGGGCGCTCTAGTTAGCGGAGTTGTTCAGAAGCGACACCGAGGAAGAACTCGATGTATTCAGTGTTGTTGAGTGAGATCGGGAGCTTGGTGAACTTGCTGACCGGTAACTTGTTGGACTCGCTGGCTAATGTTAGTTTAGCCTATTCAGCCTCCCAGATATATGTTCTTTATGCTGTTGTGTCGCTGAATAACTGTTAATGTGTTACGCTAACACACCGGACACTATTCAGCTGTTGTTCTGTGTTGTGCAGCTGAATAACTTGCCTTCCAGATTAAATGTCTGTTCTTGGTCTTGGATTTTGTGAAATAAATTTCTAAATAAATGTGACTTATAGTCCAGTGCGATTTATATGTTTTTTTCCTCTTCATGACGCATTTTTTGACTGATGCGACTTATACTCCGGTACGGTAATCAGGGTCAAACGGGCACAGGCAAAATCAGAGGAAACCAAGAAAACCGGACAGAAGATCAAGAACCAAGATAAAGAAAACCAGGAGAATGCTTGGAATTGCAGTGTGACACTAAACAAGACTTCGCAGGGAATGACAGAACGCACCAGCCTTATATAGGGTGAGCAAACCAGAAGATGAGACACAGGTGAAAACAATGAGAGAACTATGGGAGATGTAGTTTGTGAGGGAATGCCAATAGTCTGTTGTGTAGTGGTGGTCACTCCAGCTGGTGACCGTTACAGAAGGACAGAGTCTCACCACGGCTGCAGAGGAGCGATCCGAAGTGTTGTGACGTCCCGGCATCCGGCTCCCAGAGCCCAGATCACCTCCTGTCCCGCCGGATCCGACGCGCTTCTGCAAACACCAGAACAGCTGCTGTAGTATTTATTCATTCAGTCGTCGTATTCATACCGTGCGTTCACACCGCCGCCGGCGAGAGCAGCAAAATTCGCTCTCGGCACCCTGCCAACGACGCCGTGGAAAGATTCGTGGACGCTCTGGTGCTTTGACGTAGATCGAATGCTTGGTCTTTTTTTAAACTTTATTTAAAGCAAACAAGCATGTCGATCGTTATTTTCGCAGAAAATTGATAGATGGAAAGAACTTAACAATTATAGTGACATGTTTGCTAACGAAATAAACCAATTAAAAGCCGTTTGTGTGGTGTGGCTTTTGTGTTCATGGTTAAGTGCTATTCTAATTTCCATTCCCGCTGAAAAACAAGCGTTCTAGCGCGAAAATCTTGCCTATAAATAGTGTTACGCGCCTTCTTATCAAGTTCAAATGATCAACCTCTCCTCTATTTTGCTTGGGAACTAATGTGGTCGGAACCAAAGTTTACACTGCGTTCCCGGGAATCCTCTCAAACGGAGCACTTCTACTTCTACCATAAAGTTGACCTGACACTTCAACTCTCCTCGCCGCTCTCGCCGTCCAAGACGTGCCGCGCCGCCGGAGCTCGCGGTGTGAACACACAGATAGTGTTTAGTCATGTCAACCCGCGACTCTACCTGCGCGACTCCACCGAGTAAAGCACTTAAACGCTTAGTTAGACAGACATACAGACAGACAGACAGACAGACAGACAGACAGAAAGACAGACAGACAGACAGACAGACAGATAATCAGACAGACGGATAGACAGACAGACAGATAGACAGACGGATAGACAGACGGATAGACAGACAGACAGACATACAGATAAACAGACAGACGGATAGACAGACAGACAGATAGATAGACAGACGGATAGACATACAGACAGACATACAGATAGACAGACAGACAGACAGACAGACAGACATACAGACAGACATACAGACAGACAGATAGACAGACAGACAGACAGACAGACAGATAGACAGACAAACAGACATACAGATAGACAGACAGACAGACATACAGACAGACAGACAGACAGACAGATAGATAGATAGATAGATAGACAGACAGATAGATAGACAGACAGACAGATAGATAGATAGACAGACAGACGGATAGACGGACGGATAGACAGACAGAAAGACAGATAGACTGACACATAGAAAGACAGACAGACAGACAGACAGATAAACAGACAGACGGATAGACAGACAGACAGATAGACAGACAGACGGATAGACTGACACATAGAAAGACAGACAGACAGACAGACATACAGATAGACAGACAGACAGACATACAGACAGACATACAGATAGACAGACAGACAGACA
>NC_136893.1:1823451-1845951 GCF_949152265.1 Phoxinus phoxinus
ATTTCGTGCAAAACAGAAAAAGATTTTTTTACCGTTTCAGATGACCATTTTTGTTTGCTGAATAGGGCTGCACGATTAATCAAAATTAAGATGAAATCTCCTTAAACTGATTTGGCTTATCGTGATTTTGAAATGGCAAAGTCTGATTATTAGTAATGCGCAGCTTGTCAGTGAAGCACGGCTCTGTAAACGCGGCTCACTCTGAAAGCACTGCGGGTTTGAGTCGCTTATAACGTGCATTTGAAAAAGCAACACGTGTCAAACATCTTTCCAAACATGAGAAGCATTTATGAGCCTCTTGTCCAACAAAAGACATTTAATAACATGCTTTTCCTCCAAACTCACTTCATGACGACAGCTGAGCTCCTCCTTCTGTGAGATGATGCGCTTCTGACACAGAATAAGGCAGTCGTGTGTTTATTAGTCGTGTTTAATCAATCAAAGCGTTTCGATCTTCTGTATATACGGCTACAGCGAGGTTTCCTGGAATGACGTGTGTTATCGTACTTTTGCGGGGCATATTTGGTGTGTGTGTGTGTGTGAGAGACGCCCTCTGGTGTTCAGATGCACCATTTACTGCTGGTCACAGAGCCGTACTTCACTGACAAGCTGCACATAAAATAATCGCAGCCTTTGCCAGATCACGAGCGGTTTCATTTCGATTAATTGCGCAGCCCTATTGCTGAAATATGTCTCTGGATCACAAAACCAGTCATAAGTCGCACGGGCAAAGCCAACAATACATTGTATGGGTCAAAATGATTGATTTTTCTTTTATGCCAAAAATCATGAGGATATCAAGATCATGTTCCATGAAGATATTTAGTAAATGTCCTACCGTAAATATATAAAACATGTATTTTTGTGAGTAAATGCAGCACAATCGTGAACATAAATGCACAACTTCAAAGGAGATTTTCTCAATGTTTAGATTTTTTTGCTCCCTCAGATTCCAGATTTTCAATAGTTGTGTCTCGACCAAATATTGTCCTATCCTAACAAACCACACATCAAAGGAGAGATTATTTACTCAGCTTTCAGATGATGTATAATCTCAATTAAAAAAAAAATCCATTTGACTGGTTTTGTGGTCCAGGGTCACAGATTCTCTAATCTAAACACTCACTGTTGTTTGCGTCGGAGTTGCTCGTCTCTCTCTCTCAGCTCGTATCTGAGTCTGGCCAGCATCTCGACGGATATATCCACCTGACGCTCCAGTTGGGCCGCCTTCTCCTCGGCCTCTCGCTTCTCTCTGTGCATCAGCTCGCTCTCTCTCCTGGCTCTCCTCACCTCCACGCTCCTCCTCCTCACCTCGTCCTGCAGAGCCTCCAGTTTGAGCGTCACGCGCTCCTGCACCTCCAGAGCCAGTTGCTGAAGCCGGGCCTCCAGCGCGAGCCTGCCCAGCCACGGGACCCCCATCTGGGCCACGGCGTGACCAGCGTCTGCCTCCCTGGAGGTCACGGAGACCGCGAGCACTGAGGACGGCGAGTCCCTCTGGATCAGGATCTTTCGGGTCGCCAAACTCAGGGTGTCCAAGAGCTCCAGGCGTAGTGGATGAGGCATATCTCTCTCTCGCTGGGCGTGCAGGGACATCAGGCCCCCCTCGGAGCTTCGTCTTGTGTTCAGACAGAGTTTCTGGCAGGAGTGGATGCTGGACAGGCGCTCTCCAAACCCACACGCCTCTCCACAGGTCGGGCAGCACAACGGCAGCTCAGTGCTGGTCGACATCCCACGACGATGTGCTCACGCGCTCGAAGAACAACTCCAGAGTCTCATGCTGAGGTCATTCAGAGAGCATTTCTGTAGTTACAGTAGCGTTTCAGGATGTTTGTTTCAGGATGTTTGTTTCAGGATGTTTGTTTCAGGATGTTTGTTTCAGTAATGTTACAATAGTGTTTCAGGATGTTCGTTTCAGGATGTTTGTTTCAGTAATGTTACAATAGAGTTTCAGGATGTTTGTTTCAGTAATGTTACAATAGCGTTTCAAGATGTTTGTTTCAGTAATGTTACAATAGCGTTTCAGGATGTTTGTTTCAGTAATGTTACAATAGCGTTTCAGGATGTTTGTTTCAGTAATGTTACAATAGCGTTTTAAGGATGTTTGTTTCAGTAATGTTACAATAGCGTTTCAGGATGTTTGTTTCAGTAATGTTACAATAGCGTTTTAAGGATGTTTGTTTCAGTAATGTTACAATAGCGTTTCAGGATGTTTGTTTCAGTAATGTTACAATAGCGTTTCAGGATGAAATGTTACAATAGAGTTTCAGGATGTTTGTTTCAGTAATGTTACAATAGCGTTTCAGGATGTTTGTTTCAGTAATGTTACAATAGCGTTTCAGGATGTTTGTTTCAGTAATGTTACAACAGCGTTTTAAGGATTTTTGTTTCAGTAATGTTACAATAGAGTTTCAGGATGTTTGTTTCAGTAATGTTACAATAGAGTTTCAGGATGTTTGTTTCAGTAATGTTACAACAGCGTTTCAGGATGTTTGTTTCAGTAATGTTACAATAGCGTTTTAAGGATTTTTGTTTCAGTAATGTTACAATAGAGTTTCAGGATGTTTGTTTCAGTAATGTTACAATAGAGTTTCAGGATGTTTGTTTCAGTAATGTTACAATAGAGTTTCAGGATGTTTGTTTCAGTAATGTTACAATAGAGTTTCAGGATGTTTGTTTCAGTAATGTTACAACAGCGTTTCAGGATGTTTGTTTCAGTAATGTTACAATAGCGTTTTAAGGATTTTTGTTTCAGTAATGTTACAATAGAGTTTCAGGATGTTTGTTTCAGTAATGTTACAATAGAGTTTCAGGATGTTTGTTTCAGTAATGTTACAATAGAGTTTCAGGATGTTTGTTTCAGTAATGTTACAATAGAGTTTCAGGATGTTTGTTTCAGTAATGTTACAATAGCGTTTCAGGATGTTTGTTTCAGTAATGTTACAATAGCGTTTTAAGGATTTTTGTTTCAGTAATGTTACAATAGAGTTTCAGGATGTTTGTTTCAGTAATGTTACAATAGAGTTTCAGGATGTTTGTTTCAGTAATGTTACAATAGAGTTTCAGGATGTTTGTTTCAGTAATGTTACAATAGAGTTTCAGGATGTTTGTTTCAGTAATGTTACAATAGCGTTTCAGGATGTTTGTTTCAGTAATGTTACAATAGAGTTTCAGGATTTTTGTTTCAGTAATGTTACAATAGCGTTTCAGGATGTTTGTTTCAGTAATGTTACAATAGAGTTTCAGGATGTTTGTTTCAGTAATGTTACAATAGAGTTCCAGGATGTTTGTTTCAGTAATGTTACAATAGAGTTTCAGGATGTTTGTTTCAGTAATGTTACAACAGCGTTTCAGGATGTTTGTTTCAGTAATGTTACAATAGCGTTTTAAGGATTTTTGTTTCAGTAATGTTACAATAGAGTTTCAGGATGTTTGTTTCAGTAATGTTACAATAGAGTTTCAGGATGTTTGTTTCAGTAATGTTACAATAGAGTTTCAGGATGTTTGTTTCAGTAATGTTACAATAGCGTTTCAGGATGTTTGTTTCAGTAATGTTACAATAGCGTTTCAGGATGTTTGTTTCAGTAATGTTACAACAGCGTTTTAAGGATTTTTGTTTCAGTAATGTTACAATAGCGTTTCAGGATGTTTGTTTCAGTAATGTTACAATAGCGTTTCAGGATGTTTGTTTCAGTAATGTTACAACAGCGTTTTAAGGATTTTTGTTTCAGTAATGTTACAATAGAGTTTCAGGATGTTTGTGTCAGTAATGTTACAATAGAGTTTCAGGATGTTTGTTTCAGTAATGTAACAACAGCGTTTTAAGGATTTTTGTTTCAGTAATGTTACAATAGCGTTTCAGGATGTTTGTTTCAGTAATGTTACAATAGCGTTTCAGGATGTTTGTTTCAGTAATGTTACAACAGCGTTTTAAGGATTTTTGTTTCAGTAATGTTACAATAGAGTTTCAGGATGTTTGTTTCAGTAATGTTACAACAGCGTTTTAAGGATTTTTGTTTCAGTAATGTTACAATAGAGTTTCAGGATGTTTGTTTCAGTAATGTTACAATAGAGTTTCAGGATGTTTGTTTCAGTAATGTTACAATAGAGTTTCAGGATGTTTGTTTCAGTAATGTTACAATAGAGTTTCAGGATGTTTGTTTCAGTAATGTTACAATAGAGTTTCAGGATGTTTGTTTCAGTAATGTTACAATAGAGTTTCAGGATGTTTGTTTCAGTAATGTTACAATAGCGTTTCAGGATGTTTGTGTCAGTAATGTTACAATAGAGTTTCAGGATGTTTGTTTCAGTAATGTTACAACAGCGTTTTAAGGATTTTTGTTTCAGTAATGTTACAATAGAGTTTCAGGATGTTTGTTTCAGTAATGTTACAATAGAGTTTCAGGATGTTTGTTTCAGTAATGTTACAATAGCGTTTCAGGATGTTTATTTCAGTAATGTTACAATAGCGTTTCAGGATGTTTGTTTCAGTAATGTTACAATAGCGTTTCAGGATGTTCGTTTCAGTAATGTTACAATAGTGTTTCAGGATGTTCGTTTCAGGATGTTTGTTTCAGTAATGTTACAATAGAGTTTCAGGATGTTTGTTTCAGTAATGTTACAATAGCGTTTCAGGATGTTTGTTTCAGTAATGTTACAATAGCGTTTTAAGGATGTTTGTTTCAGTAATGTTACAATAGCGTTTCAGGATGTTTGTTTCAGTAATGTTACAATAGCGTTTCAGGATGTTTGTTTCAGTAATGTTACAATAGAGTTTCAGGATGTTTGTTTCAGTAATGTTACAATAGCGTTTCAGGATGTTTATTTCAGTAATGTTACAATAGAGTTTCAGGATGTTTGTTTCAGTAATGTTACAATAGAGTTTCAGGATGTTTGTTTCAGTAATGTTACAATAGAGTTTCAGGATGTTTATTTCAGTAATGTTACAATAGCGTTACAGGATGTTTATTTCAGTAATGTTACAATAGAGTTTCAGGATGTTTGTTTCAGTAATGTTACAATAGAGTTTCAGGATGTTTGTTTCAGTAATGTTACAATAGCGTTTCAGGATGTTTGTTTTAGTATTATTTCATTAGCGTTTCAAGATGTTAGTTGTTTCAGTAATGTTACATTAGCGTTTCAAGATGTTAGTTGTTTCAGTTGCGTTTTAGGATGTTTTTAGTCAGTTTTCAGTTACGTTTCCTAATCGTTGGAGTAGCATTAATTTCAGTAGTGCTTCAGTAATGTCAGTAGCATTTCAGTTGCATTTCAGAATTGTTTCTGAATCACTTTGATAGTGTTTCAGTAGCTTTTTTGAATAATTTCAGTAGCATTTACGAATCGTTTAAGTAGCGTTAGTTTCAAAAGTGTTTCAACAATTTTTCAATAGCGTTTGTTTCAGGAGCATTTCACAATTGTTTCAGCTGTTTGTTTGTTTCAGAATTCTTTTAGGAGGGTCCCAGAAGCATTTTAGTCCAAAAAGGCTCATGCAGACTTATTGCACCTGCAAAGGAAAAAAGGGAAACGACACATCTAACATTAGTATCATCCAATCAATTATAAATAGTACACTAGTGGCAACACATAATTTGTTGCAGTTTGAATTTGTTGCACTCATGTTACATCTACACTTGTCACACTCATGTTACATCTACACTTGTCACACTCATGTTACATCTACACCTGTTACACTCATGTTACATCTACACCTGTTACACTCATGTTACATCTACACCTGTTACACTCATGTTCCATCTACACCTGTTACACTCATGCTACATCTACACCTGTTACACTCATGTTACATCTACACTTGTCACACTCATGCTACATCTACACCTGTTACACTCATGTTACATCTACACCTGTTACACTCATGCTACATCTACACCTGTTACACTCATGCTACATCTACACCTGTTACACTCATGTTACATCTACACCTGTTACACTCATGTTACATCTACACTTGTTACACTCATGCTACATCTACACTTGTTACACTCATGTTACATCTACACCTGTTACACTCATGTTACATCTACACTTGTTACACTCATGTTACATCTACACCTGTTACACTCATGTTACATCTACACTTGACACACTTGTCACACAAATCTACACTTGTCACACTCATGTTACATCTACACTTGTCACACTCATGCTACATCTACACTTGTCACACTCATGCTACATCTACACTTGTTACACTCATGCTACATCTACACGTGTTACACTCATGCTACATCTACACTTGTTACACTCATGTTACATCTACACCTGTTACACTCATGTTACATCTACACCTGTTACACTCATGTTACATCTACACTTGTCACACTCATGTTACATCTACACTTGTTACACTCATGTTACATCTACACTTGTCACACTCATGTTACATCTACACTTGTTACACTCATGTTACATCTACACTTGTTACACTCATGCTACATCTACACTTGTTACACTCATGTTACATCTACACTTGTTACACTCATGTTACATCTACACTTGTTACACTCATGCTACATCTACACCTGTTACACTCATGTTACATCTACACTTGTTACACTCATGTTACATCTACACTTGTTACACTCATGTTACATCTACACTTGTAAGTATAAAGTGTTTTTTCTCCTTTGATCATGTTTAGAGTCACCGGACGGCTACTGGTACCCTTGTGTTGTTTTAGGGTATGTATTTGTTCAAGGTATGTCTCACAATTGTTTAAATAAATCGTTTTGCACTATATAGCAACATCGCCACATATATATTTCATTTTCTTGCATCACCCTCTCTTTGATGTTTGTTCTTTTACTTTATTCATTTATCTAATTATGTGTCTACTAGGATATCAGGTATGTAGTAATTGTCTCTCCATCTCTCTGTAAGTGTGTGTGAGTGTGTGTGTGTGGGGAACACTTTATTCCCAGAACGCTATAATGTCTTCAATAAACACTACCATTTAAAAGTTTGACTAATGAAGAATTATTGATGTTATTTCGATGTAAATTCTATTTTCAACATAAGTTCAACGGGTTCAGATTCACACACATGAAGTGAACTGTGTGTGTGCGCGCGCGCGCGTGTGTGTGTGTGAAAGATTCTAAGTGACGTATCGGAATTCATGCATGACTCTGTGCGCGCGCTCCGCATTATTTCCGCATGAATATGATGAAGACAAAAGCTGTCCGAGTCTTGCTCCGTTAACACCGTGATTATGAAATACAGTCTAGAAATATGCCTGTGCACATCAATCATGAAAATGCACACTGTTCAGCCCAAAGAGCCCATTTATTTCTCATTTAAGGTTCGTTTATGTTGTTTTATCATCGCGATTATAATGTAAGGAAACATATACAGGCGCCATAGAAAGTGAATGAATTTGGTCATCATATCTTATGCATCGGAATCTGTCTGATGTGTGTGAATCACGCACGCGACCCAGCCCAATAACTTCACGTGCATCATCATCCATAAGCATGCAGCGCGAGCTCAGCCTGTTATTCAAAAGCATGTGCAGCATTAATCATGTCAGTATCACTGTGAGTTCTCATGCTCACCGAGCCCGTCAGTAAAACCCTCCGGTTCTCCGGTTCTCCGGTTCCGAGACGCGTCCGCGCTTTCACTCTGTCTGGACTCCTGTCTTCCACAGACCCGCACAACTCATCGAGACCGTCCGTGCACGAGCAGCCTCTGACGTCACTACAGGAGGACTGTAAGAAAAGAGGTAAGAAAAACGCATCTTTGTGCACACGAGCGTCGGGCACGCGCCTGCGCGCGAGCGGCGCTGGCCACATGACTCGTGGTGCTGAAGCTCAGAATCTGGAACGAGTGGGTTTGTTTGAAATCCGCTGTTACTTCACAGTATGCGCTTAATATAAAACAATAAGGTTAACATTTTTAACTGCTAAAATGGTAATACTTTACAATAAGGTTCATTAGTTAACATTAGTAACTAACTATGAGGAATACATTTTTACTTTATTTGTTCATCTTTGTTAACGGTAATACAGCTGTTGTTTGTTCATGTTAGTTCACAGCGCATTAACTAACGTTAACAATATTTAAATAAAGTATTACTAAATGTTGAAATTAACATCAACAAAGATTAATAAATGCTATAAAAGTGCAGTTCATTATTAGTTCGTGTTAACTAATGTTAGAAAATGAACCTTATTGTAAAGTGTTGCCGCTAAAATATAGGAAAAGTATAATATAAAAAATATTATTTATTTATAATATTGAAAAACTTGATTTATCTGTTGTCTGTATTCCATTTTTTTTAACGTTTATTTGATTCTTCTTTATTTTTATTTTATTGCCTGTATGAAATTCAAATTTTATATACAGGAAATGTGCAATAAAAAAAAGAACTTAATTTTACAATATTTTTACATTAATGACGCGCTTTATTTCTTCATACATTCGTTTTTCTTTTTGGTTTATTTCCTGTATGAAATGTGAAATCAGTGACTTGTTTAATTGCTAAAAACGATTCTTCAATATTTTTTTACAGTCAAATGAAAAACTTAATTAATGTATTTATTTAATTGTCTGTCACCACAATATACAATATATATATATATATATATATATATAAATTCTTGATTTTTAAAGTGTTATGACAACTTTATGATCAATTATTTATCATAATTTGTATTTTATTACCCTAAATAAAGGAAAAGTACAATATAAAAACAATAATGTAATGAATTGTGTAAAGTAGCCTAATTACGTTTTTTTTTTGTATATTTACTCATTTTTTATTTTAACGTTTTTTTTTCTTGTGTAAAAAATGTAATTTCTTTTGTTTATTTATATACTATTTTGTTACATTATGTTTGGCTTATACACCAAAAGTTTGGACATGCTTAATATTTCATAGTTTAAATGAATACACTAAACTGTAAAAGCTGGTGCACTTTTTCTTCTTGATTTAACCCATAAAATGTTATTTTGTTGGTATAAATTCATGTACTTTGTTTGCCTATTGGGTTTATTCAGCTATACTAAATCATATATTTTTCACTTAATTAAAACCAGTTAGAGAGGTTACAGAGCATTGTAAAATGTGTAAAGTAGCACTAATATCTAATGAGTGTGTGTGTCCAAACATTAGTTTTCTAAAGTGTGGATGTGTGTTTAGTTGTAGATATCACATAAACACAACACAAGTAATGTCAATAAATAAAGTTTTATTTGAAACATTCAGTATAGCCTCAAATATCCACAAGGCATTAACAGCGTTTCGTTGCACGAGGACAGTTTTCAAAGGCGAATAGACAACAACAGCGATTCCAGACGGAACCGGAAGTGATCTGCACATAAGTGTGCTACTGCAACTCCACTACGATGTTGAAGTTTTACAGAAATACTCTATAGTCAGCGCATCAGGTTCCCAAGAACCAACCGAACACATTCTACTGTCGAAAGTGGAATACAATCACTTATGAAAACCTATAAGATAGATTTTTTTATATATACTCTCTTGAAAATCGACGATACAAAAATTACAATCAATAACGTACAAATATATAGAGCTCTTCTCGTGTGCTTTATAAAGTGATGTATCAAAATACAAGTTGAACCGGACATCACGTGTCGCATGCCACAGCGGGGTAACACAAGTGCACGTTCACATCAAGACATGCATATTTCATAAACAACATGAGGTTCGAGTCATCAACCCTCTCCGACACTGAGAGTGTGTGTTGCTGTCCACCGGAAGTGCTGGAACGCGTCTGGCTTTGCAGACAGTAAATGAGTGTTTATAAGCGTTCATTCATCCGCATGCCAGGCTCGCGCATCATCATCATCTTCATCAACACATCGCGTGTGACGCTCGCCCAGCTTCAGACGCGTCCTCCTCCAGCTCAGCGTCTCTTGCATTGAACCGCGTTGCGCTCGAGCCATAAACTTCCCAGAACGGGCAGAACCGATTGAGAGGGAACTGGCGCTCACGCGCACTGGAGCTCGAACGCGCACGCGGCGAGAAGCTCAGTTTTCTGCTGCATCCTCTCGCGCTGTTTGAGATGCACGCGACCGTGCCGCTTCCTCTCGTCGCTGCGCGCGAAGCGACGCCCGCACACGTCGCAGGAGAACGGCTTCTCTCCGGTGTGCGTGCGCATGTGAGTGGTGAGATGGTCGCTGCGGCTGAAGCAACGCAGGCACACGCGGCACTGGAAGGGCTTGTGTCCGGTGTGAATGCGCACGTGGCGATTGAGCTCATCGGAGCGGGAAAAGCGACGCTCGCAGCTCTCAATCGGGCAGGAGAATGGCTTCTCGCGGGGCGCGCCTTTCCTAGCGCGCGGTTTGCTTCTTTGCGCGAGCGTGTTGGTGGAGAGGAGCGAGTCCAGCGCGTCGGCGAGCGCGGTCGTTGCGCAGCCGAATCCCGGGAACGCGATGCTCCTATAAAGGCTGTTTTCATGGGAAGTTGCCGCTGCTGCGGGAATCTGGAAGTTCGGTGAAAAGTTAAGCGCGCTTGCTTGTTCCAAGGGCTCTTGCTTGATCCACGTGTCCAAAATCAAGTCCGTCTCGGGACCCAGTGGAGAGAGCAGGTCAATGATGTCATCCAGGTCCGAAGGCTCGTGAGAAGTAACGAAGCCATCGAAAAAATCCCCTCCGTTGCAACTGCTCCCAAACTCGCTCTTAACCGTGAACTGTTGCGCACTCATGTCCGCGAACTCATCCGACGAGTCGTTGCAGAGAGATTCCGGTGATCCCAACGAGCTCCCGGTGGATAACAGCGACTCCTGGCGCGAGAGCGCGCTCCCACGAGACATTCCCGGGAAGTTATCGGGAGCTGTGGAGATGCCGACGATCTCCGTGAGGATGTTGAGAAGCGCGTCCGCGCTGTACGGGCCGGTCTCCGTGTAGAAGCTGCCGGTGTAGACCTGCGGGGACGGGGGGAACCCGTCGCTGGAGCACTCGGGGAAACCGGCGTCCATCGGCTCTGCTTTAGGCTTCAACAGACCGAAAGCTGCGGGAGAAAGAGGAGAGGAGCGTTACATAACGTTGACTCACTGCATCAGCACATCCCAACTCATGATGTCTAACGACTGATCTGCTCTTATATTTTGTGCATTGCATGTCATTTTACAATATGCACTCTCTTAAAAATAAAGGTTTTTGCAGCGATGCATAGATAGAAGAACCATTTTGGTTCCCTTTCAGAGATCAGTTCTGTTAAAACATTTAAAAATCTAAAAAACCTTTTGTGCAATGCAAAGATTTAATGGATGTTAATGGTCGATGCAATGCTCTTATAACCTTATTTATAAGAGCATTGCATCTAATATGACAATATTGTGCATCAATGCATTGCATGAAGTCAGGCTGTACAGATTGTATGTACTCACCAGCATCAGGTTGATTCTGAGGGGAAGATTGTCCCTCCTGAGGGAACGTTTGAGCGCATAGCAGATCCAGAGCGCTGAAGTCCACCGTGTTCAGCATTATGGCGATGTGAATACGAAGCAGAAAAATCCACAAGGAATGTCGTGGGAATAATAAGGCAATCCTTCAAGGTAATGCTTTGGGATTCCCTTTTCCTCGTTGCAGTGAGAGCTCGTTTGGCTTCCTTCAGGTTCTGGTCTCCGTCGATTCGTTTTGCTGGAATTCCTCGTCCTCCTTTTATACTGTTCGGCTCGGCCGAGGCCCCGCCCACCGCTCATCTACGTCAGCAGGAGGATTCCCCGCCGTGTACAGACTTTGGACGGCTCTTGCCCAAATATGGCCAGAGGATGTGACGGGGTTCCCCTCCGAAAATGGGCACAGGGGCGTGACGTAGCGGAGACTTTCCTGAAGACCATTGCGGAAAAAATGAGGCGCGTTAGAGAATGACAGGCGGCCATTATGTTCGCGATGGAACAGTGTCAGACTCAAAGAGCCCCGGGTGACTTTTGACAGACGATCTGATGAGTTCACACGATGAGATGAGCGATAATAACAATGAAAACACCGAGCAATGCGGATATAACACACCTTTAACGACAAACAAGGCTCGATTGCATGCATTCAGAGTGATTTGTTACAGGAAAAATGTATGTTTTGTTTTGGATCTACACCAATCTGTCCCATTGGGGTTGATCCTAACTGTTGATCTGCATCAACTTTGTTCCCTTGAAAAATTATGCTTTGTAAAGGGAAGCTGATTCCAGATCAACCATTTCGCATTAGTTTAGCCATTAATGCATTGGTTTAGCACCAGGAACAGCGATATTTGCGGTTAATGCATCAGTTTAGCACCAGGAACAGCGATATTTGCGGTTAATGCATCAGTTTAGCACCAGGAACAGCGATATTTGCGGTTAATGCATCAGTTTAGCACCAGGAACAGCGATATTTGCGGTTAATGCATCGGTTTAGCACCAGGAACAGCGATATTTGCGGTTAATGCATCAGTTTAGCACCAGGAACAGCGATATTTGCGGTTAATGCATCAGTTTAGCACCAGGAACAGCGATATTTGCGGTTAATGCATCGGTTTAGCACCAGAAACAGCGATATTTGCGGTTAATGCATCAGTTTAGCACCAGAAACAGCAATATTTGCGGTTAATGCATCGGTTTAGCACCAGGAACAGCGATATTTGCGGTTAATGCATCAGTTTAGCACCAGGAACAGCGATATTTGCGGTTAATGCATCAGTTTAGCACCAGAAACAGCGATATTTGCGGTTAATGCATCAGTTTAGCACCAGAAACAGCGATATTTGCGGTTAATGCATCGGTTTAGCACCAGAAACAGCGATATTTGCGGTTAATGCATCAGTTTAGCACCAGGAACAGCGATATTTGCGGTTAATGCATCAGTTTAGCACCAGGAACAGCGATATTTGCGGTTAATGCATCAGTTTAGCACCAGGAACAGCGACATTTGCGGTTAATGCATCAGTTTAGCACCAGGAACAGCGATATTTGCGGTTAATGCATCGGTTTAGCACCAGAAACAGCGATATTTGCGGTTAATGCATCAGTTTAGCACCAGAAACAGCAATATTTGCGGTTAATGCATCAGTTTAGCACCAGGAACAGCGATATTTGCGGTTAATGCATCAGTTTAGCACCAGGAACAGCGATATTTGCGGTTAATGCATCGGTTTAGCACCAGAAACAGCGATATTTGCGGTTAATGCATCAGTTTAGCACCAGAAACAGCGATATTTGCGGTTAATGCATCGGTTTAGCACCAGAAACAGCGATATTTGCGGTTAATGCATCGGTTTAGCACCAGAAACAGCGATATTTGCGGTTAATGCATCGGTTTAGCACCAGGAACAGCGATATTTGCGGTTAACGCATCAGTTTAGCACCAGGAACAGCGATATTTGCGGTTAATGCATCAGTTTAGCACCAGAAACAGCGATATTTGCGGTTAACGCATCAGTTTAGCACCAGAAACAGCGATATTTGCGGTTAATGCATCGGTTTAGCACCAGAAACAGCGATATTTGCGGTTAATGCATCAGTTTAGCACCAGGAACAGCGATATTTGCGGTTAATGCATCAGTTTAGCACCAGGAACAGCGATATTTGCGGTTAATGCATCAGTTTAGCACCAGAAACAGCGATATTTGCGGTTAATGCATCGGTTTAGCACCAGAAACAGCAATATTTGCGGTTAATGCATCAGTTTAGCACCAGAAACAGCGATATTTGCGGTTAATGCATCGGTTTAGCACCAGAAACAGTGATATTTGCGGTTAATGCATCAGTTTAGCACCAGAAACAGTGATATTTGCGGTTAATGCATCGGTTTAGCACCAGGAACAGCGATATTTGCGGTTAATGCATCAGTTTAGCACCAGGAACAGCGATATTTGCGGTTAATGCATCAGTTTAGCACCAGAAACAGCGATATATGCGGTTAATGCATCAGTTTAGCACCAGAAACAGCGATATTTGCGGTTAATGCATCAGTTTAGCACCAGGAACAGCGATATTTGCGGTTAATGCATCAGTTTAGCACCAGAAACAGCGATATATGCGGTTAATGCATCAGTTTAGCACCAGAAACAGCGATATTTGCGGTTAATGCATCAGTTTAGCACCAGGAACAGCGATATTTGCGGTTAATGCATCAGTTTAGCACCAGAAACAGCGATATATGCGGTTAATGCATCAGTTTAGCACCAGAAACAGCGATATTTGCGGTTAATGCATCGGTTTAGCACCAGGAACAGCGATATTTGCGGTTAATGCATCAGTTTAGCACCAGGAACAGCGATATTTGCGGTTAATGCATCAGTTTAGCACCAGAAACAGCGATATTTGCGGTTAATGCATCAGTTTAGCACCAGAAACAGCGATATATGCGGTTAATGCATCAGTTTAGCACCAGAAACAGCGATATTTGCGGTTAATGCATCGGTTTAGCACCAGGAACAGCGATATTTGCGGTTAATGCATCGGTTTAGCACCAGGAACAGCGATATTTGCGGTTAATGCATCAGTTTAGCACCAGAAACAGCGATATTTGCGGTTAATGCATCGGTTTAGCACCAGGAACAGCGATATTTGCGGTTAATGCATCAGTTTAGCACCAGAAACAGCGATATTTGCAGTTAATGCATCGGTTTAGCACCAGGAACAGCGATATTTGCGGTTAATGCATCGGTTTAGCACCAGGAACAGCGATATTTGCGGTTAATGCATCGGTTTAGCACCAGGAACAGCGATATTTGCGGTTAATGCATCAGTTTAGCACCAGGAACAGCGATATTTGCGGTTAATGCATCGGTTTAGCACCAGGAACAGCGATATTTGCGGTTAATGCATCGGTTTAGCACCAGGAACAGCGATATTTGCGGTTAATGCATCAGTTTAGCACCAGAAACAGCGATATTTGCGGTTAATGCATCAGTTTAGCACCAGGAACAGCGATATTTGCGGTTAATGCATCAGTTTAGCACCAGGAACAGCGATATTTGCGGTTAATGCATCAGTTTAGCACCAGAAACAGCGATATTTGCGGTTAATGCATCAGTTTAGCACCAGAAACAGCGATATATGCGGTTAATGCATCAGTTTAGCACCAGAAACAGCGATATTTGCGGGTAATGCATCAGTTTAGCACCAGAAACAGCGATATTTGCGGTTAATGCATGAGTTTAGCACCAGAAACAGCGATATATGCGGTTAATGCATCAGTTTAGCACCAGAAACAGCGATATTTTCGGTTAATGCATCGGTTTAGCACCAGAAACAGCGATATTTGCGGTTAATGCATCGGTTTAGCACCAGAAACAGCGATATTTGCGGTTAATGCATCGGTTTAGCACCAGAAACAGCGATATTTTCGGTTAATGCATCGGTTTAGCACCAGAAACAGCGATATTTGCGGTTAATGCATCGGTTTAGCACCAGAAACAGCGATATTTGCGGTTAATGCATCGGTTTAGCACCAGAAACAGCGATATTTGCGGTTAATGCATCGGTTTAGCACCAGAAACAGCGATATTTGCGGTTAATGCATCAGTTTAGCACCAGAAACAGCGATATTTGCGGTTAATGCATGAGTTTAGCACCAGAAACAGCGATATATGCGGTTAATGCATCGGTTTAGCACCAGAAACAGCGATATTTTCGGTTAATGCATCGGTTTAGCACCAGAAACAGCGATATTTGCGGTTAATGCATGAGTTTAGCACCAGAAACAGCGATATATGCGGTTAATGCATCGGTTTAGCACCAGAAACAGCGATATTTGCGGTTAATGCATCGGTTTAGCACCAGAAACAGCGATATTTGCGGTTAATGCATCGGTTTAGCACCAGAAACAGCGATATTTGCGGTTAATGCATCGGTTTAGCACCAGAAACAGCGATATATGCGGTTAATGCATCAGTTTAGCACCAGAAACAGCGATATTTGCGGTTAATGCATCAGTTTAGCACCAGAAACAGCGATATTTGCGGTTAATGCATCAGTTTAGCACCAGAAACAGCGATATTTGCGGTTAATGCATCAGTTTAGCACCAGAAACAGCGATATTTGCGGTTAATGCATCAGTTTAGCACCAGAAACAGCGATATTTGCGGTTAATGCATGAGTTTAGCACCAGAAACAGCGATATTTGCGGTTAATGCATCGGTTTAGCACCAGAAACAGCGATATTTGCGGTTAATGCATCGGTTTAGCACCAGAAACAGCGATATTTGCGGTTAATGCATCGGTTTAGCACCAGAAACAGCGATATTTGCGGTTAATGCATCAGTTTAGCACCAGAAACAGCGATATTTGCGGTTAATGCATCAGTTTAGCACCAGAAACAGCGATATTTGCAGTTAATGCATCAGTTTAGCACCAGAAACAGCGATATTTGCGGTTAATGCATCGGTTTAGCACCAGAAACAGCGATATTTGCGGTTAATGCATCAGTTTAGCACCAGAAACAGCGATATTTGCGGTTAATGCATCGGTTTAGCACCAGAAACAGTGATATTTGCGGTTAATGCATTGGTTTAGCACCAGGAACAGCGACATTTGCGGTTAATGCATCAGTTTAGCACCAGAAACAGCGATATTTGCGGTTAATGCATCGGTTTAGCACCAGGAACCGCGATATTTGCGGTTAATGCATCGGTTTAGCACCAGGAACAGCGATATTTGCGGTTAATGCATCGGTTTAGCACCAGAAACAGCAATATTTGCGGTTAATGCATCAGTTTAGCACCAGAAACAGCGATATATGCGGTTAATGCATCAGTTTAGCACCAGAAACAGCGATATATGCGGTTAATGCATCAGTTTAGCACCAGAAACAGCGATATTTGCGGTTAATGCATCGGTTTAGCACCAGGAACAGCGATATTTGCGGTTAATGCATCAGTTTAGCACCAGAAACAGTGATATTTGCGGTTAATGCATCGGTTTAGCACCAGGAACAGCGATATTTGCGGTTAATGCATCAGTTTAGCACCAGGAACAGCGATATTTGCGGTTAATGCATCAGTTTAGCACCAGGAACAGCGATATTTGCGGTTAATGCATCGGTTTAGCACCAGAAACAGCGATATTTGCGGTTAATGCATCAGTTTAGCACCAGGAACAGCGATATATGCGGTTAATGCATCAGTTTAGCACCAGGAACAGCGATATTTGCGGTTAATGCATCGGTTTAGCACCAGAAACAGCGATATTTGCGGTTAATGCATCGGTTTAGCACCAGGAACAGCGATATTTGCGGTTAATGCATCGGTTTAGCACCAGAAACAGCGATATTTGCGGTTAATGCATCAGTTTAGCACCAGGAACAGCGATATTTGCGGTTAATGCATCGGTTTAGCACCAGAAACAGCGATATTTGCGGTTAATGCATCAGTTTAGCACCAGGAACAGCGATATTTGCGGTTAATGCATCAGTTTAGCACCAGAAACAGCGATATTTGCGGTTAATGCATCAGTTTAGCACCAGAAACAGCGACATTTGCGGTTAATGCATCGGTTTAGCACCAGAAACAGCGATATTTGCGGTTAATGCATCAGTTTAGCACCAGAAACAGCGACATTTGCGGTTAATGCATCGGTTTAGCACCAGAAACAGCGATATTTGCGGTTAATGCATCAGTTTAGCACCAGAAACAGCGATATTTGCGGTTAATGCATCGGTTTAGCACCAGGAACAGCGATATTTGCGGTTAATGCATCGGTTTAGCACCAGAAACAGCGATATTTGTGGTTAATGCATCAGTTTAGCACCAGAAACAGCGATATTTGCGGTTAATGCATCGGTTTAGCACCAGGAACAGCGACATTTGCGGTTAATGCATCAGTTTAGCACCAGAAACAGCGATATTTGCGGTTAATGCATCGGTTTAACACCAGGAACAGCGATATTTGCGGTTAATGCATCAGTTTAGCACCAGAAACAGCGATATTTGTGGTTAATGCATCAGTTTAGCACCAGAAACAGCGATATTTGCGGTTAATGCATCGGTTTAACACCAGGAACAGCGATATTTGCGGTTAATGCATCAGTTTAGCACCAGAAACAGCGATATTTGCGGGTAATGCATCAGTTTAGCACCAGAAACAGCGATATTTGCGGTTAATGCATCGGTTTAACACCAGGAACAGCGATATTTGCGGTTAATGCATCAGTTTAGCACCAGGAACAGCGACATTTGCGGTTAATGCATCAGTTTAGCACCAGAAACAGCGATATTTGCGGTTAATGCATCGGTTTAGCACCAGGAACAGCGATATTTGCGGGTAATGCATCAGTTTAGCACCAGAAACAGCGATATTTGCGGTTAATGCATCAGTTTAGCACCAGAAACAGCGATATTTGCGGTTAATGCATCAGTTTAGCACCAGAAACAGCGATATTTGCGGGTAATGCATCAGTTTAGCACCAGGGACAGCGATATTTGCGGTTAATGCATCAGTTTAGCACCAGAAACAGCGATATTTGCGGGTAATGCATCAGTTTAGCACCAGGAACAGCGATATTTGCGGTTAATGCATCAGTTTAGCACCAGAAACAGCGATATTTGCGGTTAATGCATCAGTTTAGCACCAGGAACAGCGATATTTGCGGTTAATGCATCGGTTTAGCACCAGGAACAGCGATATTTGCGGTTAATGCATCGGTTTAGCACCAGAAACAGCGATATTTGCGGTTAATGCATCGGTTTAGCACCAGAAACAGCGATATTTGCAGTTAATGCATCAGTTTAGCACCAGGAACAGCGATATTTGCGGTTAATGCATCAGTTTAGCACCAGGAACAGCGATATATGCGGTTAATGCATCAGTTTAGCACCAGGAACAGCGATATTTGCGGTTAATGCATCGGTTTAGCACCAGGAACAGCGATATTTGCGGTTAATGCATCAGTTTAGCAACAGGAACAGCGATATTTGCGGTTAATGCATCAGTTTAGCACCAGGAACAGCGATATTTGCGGTTAATGCATCAGTTTAGCAACAGGAACAGCGATATTTGCGGTTAATGCATCAGTTTAGCAACAGGAACAGCGATATTTGCGGTTAATGCATCAGTTTAGCAACAGGAACAGCGATATTTGCGGTTAATGCATCAGTTTAGCAACAGGAACAGCGATATTTGCGGTTAATGCATCAGTTTAGCAACAGGAACAGCGATATTTGCGGTTAATGCATCAGTTTAGCACCAGGAACAGCGATATTTGCGGTTAATGCATCAGTTTAGCACCAGGAACAGCGATATTTGCGGGTAATGCATCAGTTTAGCACCAGGAACAGCGATATTTGCGGGTAATGCATCAGTTTAGCACCAGGAACAGCGATATTTGCGGTTAATGCATCGGTTTAGCACCAGGAACAGCGATATTTGCGGGTAATGCATCAGTTTAGCACCAGGAACAGCGATATTTGCGGTTAATGCATCGGTTTAGCACCAGAAACAGCGATATTTGCGGTTAATGCATCAGTTTAGCACCAGGAACAGCGATATTTGCGGTTAATGCATCAGTTTAGCAACAGGAACAGCGATATTTGCGGTTAATGCATCAGTTTAGCACCAGGAACAGCGATATTTGCGGTTAATGCATCAGTTTAGCACCAGGAACAGCGATATTTGCGGTTAATGCATCGGTTTAGCACCAGAAACAGCGATATTTGCGGTTAATGCATCAGTTTAGCACCAGGAACAGCGATATTTGCGGTTAATGCATCAGTTTAGCAACAGGAACAGCGATATTTGCGGTTAATGCATCGGTTTAGCACCAGGAACAGCGACATTTGCGGTTAATGCATCAGTTTAGCAACAGGAACAGCGATATTTGCGGTTAATGCATCGGTTTAGCACCATGAACAGCGATATTTGCGGTTAATGCATCAGTTTAGCACCAGGAACAGCGATATTTGCGGTTAATGCATCAGTTTAGCACCAGAAACAGCGACATTTGCGGTTAATGCATGAGTTTAGCACCAGAAACAGCGATATTTGCGGTTAATGCATGAGTTTAGCACCAGGAACAGCGACATTTGCGGTTAATGCATCAGTTTAGCACCAGGAACAGCGATATTTGCGGTTAATGCATCAGTTTAGCACCAGAAACAGCGATATTTGCGGGTAATGCATCAGTTTAGCACCAGAAACAGCGATATTTGCGGGTAATGCATCAGTTTAGCACCAGAAACAGCGATATTTGCGGTTAATGCATCAGTTTAGCACCAGAAACAGTGATATTTGCGGTTAATGCATCGGTTTAGCACCAGGAACAGCGACATTTGCGGGTAATGCATCAGTTCAGCACCAGAAACAGCGATATTTGCGGTTAATGCATCGGTTTAGCACCAGAAACAGCGATATTTGCGGTTAATGCATCAGTTTAGCACCAGGAACAGCGATATTTGCGGTTAATGCATCAGTTTAGCACCAGAAACAGCGACATTTGCGGTTAATGCATGAGTTCAGCACCAGAAACAGCGATATTTGCGGTTAATGCATCGGTTTAGCACCAGAAACAGCGATATTTGCGGTTAATGCATCGGTTTAGCACCAGAAACAGCGATATTTGCGGTTAATGCATCACTTTAGCACCAGGAACAGCGATATTTGCGGTTAATGCATCAGTTTAGCACCAGAAACAGCGACATTTGCGGTTAATGCATGAGTTTAGCACCAGAAACAGCGATATTTGCGGTTAATGCATGAGTTTAGCACCAGGAACAGCGACATTTGCGGTTAATGCATCAGTTTAGCAACAGGAACAGCGACATTTGCGGGTAATGCATCAGTTTAGCACCAGAAACAGCGATATTTGTGGGTAATGCATCAGTTTAGCACCAGAAACAGCGACATTTGCGGTTAATGCATCAGTTTAGCACCAGAAACAGCGACATTTGCGGTTAATGCATCAGTTTAGCACCAGAAACAGCGACATTTGCGGTTAATGCATCAGTTTAGCACCAGAAACAGCGACATTTGCGGTTAATGCATGAGTTTAGCACCAGAAACAGCGATATTTGCGGTTAATGCATGAGTTTAGCACCAGGAACAGCGACATTTGCGGGTAATGCATCAGTTCAGCACCAGAAACAGCGACATTTGCGGTTAATGCATCAGTTTAGCACCAGAAACAGTGATATTTGCGGGTAATGCATCAGTTTAGCACCAGAAACAGCGACATTTGCGGTTAATGCATCAGTTTAGCACCAGAAACAGTGATATTTGCGGGTAATGCATCAGTTCAGCACCAGAAACAGCGATATTTGCGGTTAATGCATCGGTTTAGCACCAGAAACAGCGATATTTGCGGGTAATGCATCAGTTCAGCACCGCGGACAGCGCTAGTTCTGCATACACACACATGCATACAGCCTTCCCGCGTGCAATGCATTGCATGATGCTTCTAGATGCCATGCTAAATCAAACACACACTCAAAAGATGTGCATTATTATGTCTGTGCGCGTTCATATCGCCAGTAGGATTTCACGTTACATAAACACTGCATGTATATGCAAACGATGTGAGATCACACACGGTAAAAGCGAGATGAAAGATCTCCGCTGAACTGTCGAGTTGCGCCTCATCTGATCATGTGTTGTGTAATGCTTCATTTCTCCAGAGCATCTAATGAGCCGTGGCGCATATGTGGACTGCAGCTGCATCTGTGGCCATGTTTTCAAATATGAGTCATAAAGTCGCTTTGGCGCCCTCTGACAGCAGCTTCAGCACCCGTGGAGATTTCGCTTATGAGTGTGTGAGACTCAGGTGGAGATGTGGATGCCCGGCTCGTGCTAATGTGAACGCAACATGCTGTGAAGAAGCAAAGGATTCATTTTGTTCATCAGGTGTTTAGTGGGAAGAATGATAATGATACTGACCAAGATTTGTTTTTGTTTTGTTTTTTGCAGTAGCTACACCTATGAACACTTTCTGTATATGTAAAAAATAATGACAAAATAATAATAATAATAAATACATTTGAAATTAACCTATTAGTTTTCATTCATTAAAAATCCCCTGAGCTTAGATTATATGCACGCTTTATTCTTCTATATGCAATGCACTTTACAAAAGCTGAAACATATCCAAACAGCTTAGACTCATGCAAGAGGATCTAAACATGCCAGAAGTCATTGCGTTTATTTGTTTTATTCTAGAGTGATTTCTCAAACTACTTTTTCAAATAGGATTTCAAATATTATTAAGTTGACGACGTTTACTGTGAGTAAAGTATGTTTTAAAAAACTATATTATAGGGTAAATTAGTCCAGTTTTGACAGTCATTTTGATGACAATATGCATGCATATATATATACAATCTATATAGGCTATATGTATAGCTTATAGGCCTATACATATATATGCATGCATATTGTCATCAAAATGACTGTCAAAAACTGGACTAATTTATACACACACACACACACACACACACACACACACACACACACACACACACATAATAAGAACTACAGGCCGGTTTCTGTTTCCGGAAACCGAGACCAAACATGGTTGAGTCTATAAAGTCGAGATTCGACAGACTGTCGCACGTGA
>NC_136893.1:1860951-1885951 GCF_949152265.1 Phoxinus phoxinus
CATTTAAACAGAATCCAGAAAAATGAAAAAATGGAATTTGGGGAAAAATAAAACCAATTTCATAAATGCAACTTAATAGAATCTTGTAAAATTATATGTCTCATGATTTAAATTAATTAGACATGCTTTTTGATTAATACAAATGTAATTGAAATGCGTAAATCTTGAAAAAGGCTTAAATTATTTTAGTGCAGAATCCAGAAAAATGAATTCCAGAATCCAGAATTTTAATGGAAAAACATGGAGAAATATATATATATATATATATATATATATATATATATTGGGAGAAATATAATGTAATATTAATATAATGGAATTTTGGCTCTAAAAATATTTTTTTTGTTTACCTTTTAATAAATTGCTGGTAAATTGTATGAGTTTCATAATTTTAATTAATTACGTTACTAAATGTAATGTAACCATTTAAACGGAATTCAGGAAAAAACTATGTTTTATTATTAGGGCCCTAAAATGTAATTATTTTTAAACTTATAATAAATTTTTTTTAATTGTACATGTCTCATGATTTCAATTAATTAGACATGTTTTTTTTATTAATACAAATGTACTTAAAATGCTCAAATCTTGAAAAAAGACTTAATAAAATGGAACTTAAGAGAAATATGGAGATTTTTTTTTTAATGGATTTAATAGGGCTCTAAAAATTTAAATTGTATTTTAAAATATAAAAGTTTGGTTTAACTTGAAGAAATGATGACAGAAATATATTACTGCTCTACAATTTTTATTGTAATGTAACTTTCAATAAATTGTTGTTAAACTGTATCTGAGTTTCAAGATTTCAATGAATTACATTTTAATGACTAAATTTAAAGTAACAATTGAAACGTAATTCAGAAAAAGCGATTGTTACAGTGTGTGGCTCGTGTAGCTGCAGATGTCTGTGAAGCCTGTGGTTTCTGCGATGTCTCCACAGAACGGTTCCTCGACTCCTCGGGGAAGAGAGCGACTCCCGCCAGCTTCCTCCCGTTCGGCGCCGGTCCGCGCGTGTGTGTGGGAGAGTCTCTGGCCAGGATCGAGCTGTTCCTGTTCGTCAGCCGCCTCCTCCAGCGCTTCCAGTTCAGCGTCCCGCCCGGAGCGTCGGTCCCGGACCTGACGGGCCGCTTCGGGGTCGTGCTGCAGCCTCAGCACTACACTGTTCGAGTCACGCCGCGCCGCTGACCGCGCTGCACTTCCCTCTGTTACACACCAGGTGGCGGCACTGAGTCATTCAGCTTTTAAAGGAGAACTCCGGTCAATTTTAACATTGAGCTCAATTCTTAGTAAATTTGGAGAGCTGTCAATACAGAGAACAACGACAAAAATCGGTGTTGCCTACACCGTTATCCTCTTTTTTAAATTTGCACCCTATTGACTTAAATGGGGTCTAATTTTAAACCTGCTTTTATTTCTCTTATCATCCTTGATGTGTCATACAAGTGCCCAGCCATGTTGAGTGATTCCTTCAGAGTGAACACAGTGAATCTGACTGCAGGAGTTGTGAAAGATATTAATAAAGTAGTCGATTGTCGAGTTCACGCGCGTGATCTAAGTAACTAAACATATGCGCGTGAACTCGACAATCGACTACTTTGGACTTCGACCGAAAACAGGAAGTAAATACAGGTCTGTGCGCTGGCTGATATAACATCATTTTTATTAATATCTTTCACATCTACTGCAGTCAGATTCACTCAAAGCTCAATGTTAAAATTGACCGGAGTTCTCCTTTAAAGGGTTAATTCACCCAAACATTTAAATTAGCCCATGATTTACTCGCCCTCAACTCATCCTCTGTGTACATGACAATCTTTCTGACGAATACAATCTGAGTTATATTAAAACATGTCCTGACTCTTCCAAGCTTTATAATGGCAGTGAATTGATGTTTCTGTTTTGAAGGCCATAAAAAAGGTCCATTATGATTGACAGATGCACTTTTATGATTGACAGATGCACTTTTATGATGGATAGATGCACTTTATGATTGATAGATGCACTTTATGATTGACAGATGCACTTTTATCATGGATGGATGCACTTTATGATGGACAGATGCACTTTATGATGGACAGATGCACTTTTATGATTGACAGATGCACTTTTATGATGGACAGATGCACTTTTATCATGGATGGATGCACTTTATGATGGACAGATGCACTTTATGATGGACAGATGCACTTTTATGATTGACAGATGCACTTTTATGATGGAGAGATGCACTTTTATGATGGATAGATGCACTTTTATGATTGACAGATGCACTTTTATCATGGATGGATGCACTTTATGATTGACAGATGCACTTTTATCATGGATAGATGCACTTTTATGATTGACAGATGCACTTTTATCTTGGATAGATGCACTTTTATGATGGATAGATGCACTTTTATGATTGACAGATGCACTTTTATCATGGATGGATGCACTTTATGATTGACAGATGCACTTTTATCATGGATAGATGCACTTTTATGATGGACAGATGCACTTTTATCTTGGATAGATGCACTTTTATGATTGATAGATGCACTTTTATGATTGACAGATGCACTTTATGATTGACAGATGCACTTTTATCATGGATGGATGCACTTTTATGATGGATAGATGCACTTTTATGATTGACAGATGCACTTTTATCTTGGATAGATGCACTTTTATGATGGACAGATGCACTTTTATGATGGACAGATGCACTTTTATGATTGACAGATGCACTTTTATCTTGGATAGATGCACTTTTATGATGGATAGATGCACTTTTATGATTGACAGATGCACTTTTATCTTGGATAGATGCACTTTTATGATGGACAGATGCACTTTTATCTTGGATAGATGCACTTTTATGATGGACAGATGCACTTTTATCTTGGATAGATGCACTTTTATGATGGACAGATGCACTTTTATCTTGGATAGATGCACTTTTATGATGAATAGATGCACTTTTATCTTGGATAGATGCACTTTTATGATGAATAGATGCACTTTTATGATTGACAGATGCACTTTTATCTTGGATAGATGCACTTTATGATTGACAGATGCACTTTTATCATGGATGGATGCACTTTTATGATGGACAGATGCACTTTATGATTGATAGATGCACTTTATGATTGACAGATGCACTTTTATCATGGATGGATGCACTTTTATGATGGATAGATGCACTTTTATGATGGACAGATGCACTTTTATGATGGACAGATGCACTTTTATGATGGACAGATGCACTTTTATGATGGACAGATGCACTTTTATGATGGACAGATGCACTTTTATGATGGACAGATGCACTTTTATGATGGATAGATGCACTTTATGATGGACAGATGCACTTTTATGATTGACAGATGCACTTTTATCATGGATAGATGCACTTTTATGATGGACAGATGCAGTTTTATCATGGATAAGATAAGATAAGATAAACCTTTATTCGTCCCACAGTGGGGAATAAAGGTTTATCTTATCTTATCCATGATAAAACGGCATCTGTCATTATAAATGGATAATGACAGATTGGTTTGATGCACTTTTATGGATTTTAAAACAGAAACATCAATTCACTGCCATTACAAAGCTGGGAAGAGCCAGGACATGTTTTAATATACAGTAACTCTGATTGTATTTGTCAGAAAGATGATTGTCATATACACCTGGCTTGAGGGCGAGTAAATCATGGGCTAATTTTCAGTTTTGGGTGAATTAACCCTTTAATCCAACCACGCATGAACTGTTTGCACTTAATGATTCGTTACATTTATATAGCGCTCTTCTCGACACTCAAAGCGCTTTACATAGAAGGGGGGAATCTCCTCAAACACCACCAATGTGCAGCATCACCTGATGAGGCAACGGCAGCCATATTGCGCCAGAACGCCCACCACACACCAGCTTACTGGTGGAGAGGAGACAGTGATGAAGCCAATCAGTATATATAGGAGGATGATTAGGAGGCCATGATGGACAGAGGTCAAGGGTCAAATTTGTCCAGGACACCGGGGTTACACCCCTACTCTTTTCCGAAGGACATCCTGGGATTTTTAATGACCACAGAGTGTCAGGACCTCGGTTTAACGTCTCATCCGAAAGACGGCGCTCTTTGTCAGTATAGTGTCCCGTCACTACACTGGGGCGTTAGGACCCACACACACCACAGGGTGAGCGCCCCCTGCTGGCCTCACTAACTCCTCTACCAGCAGCAACCTGGATTCTCCAGGAGTCTCCCATCCAAGTACTAACTATGTTTGATTTAACATGTTTATATTTGAAATTAAATATATTTCGGCTTTATCCTGAATATTGTATAATGTCATTGAACGTAAGAGAGGATCTCGGATCGCGTGTGCAAAAACGTCCCGAATCCTTCACATAAACGTCTACCGGCTTTCATAGGCAACCTAGGAAGTCGGAGAAAGTCTCGTTTTTTAAGTTTAGTTTCAAGCTGTTCACACACTGGCAATAAAAAGAGATTAATACGTGACGATTCTTACATATATCGCCCATTTAATACAGAAACGTTTTTTTATTTTTATTTATCACATGAACATTTTAAATATATTTTATAGATTTGTTTTAACCTACTGTAGCCGATCTGTTTTCATTTGCATTTATATTTTTAATTACCCGATATAAAATCCATAAATCCCCTCTCCCTTCTCTGAACTCAGAAAAAGTCACCATATACCCGTACGTGTGTGGAAGAATGAAAACCAAACATATGTTGTTTCTCAAAACTTGTTCTCTCTATATGTATTTTGCTTCCTTATAAGGTAACGGTCAATTCTAATAATGAGAATCATATGGTGTGTTATTCCTTCGTTTGTGAATGTATATGAACCAACACCCGAAGCAATAAACTTTGAGAACTTTGCATTGGTTTTCCTTCCTTCCCTCAACTGATCATTCCTGACTGAGATTAACTGAGATATAAAGAAAAACAACCTGTACACACACTACATATCCCCTGATCTCTCAAACACAACCTGTTTCTTCAAACTATTATGATAGAGTTTAGAGTTCTAAATAGAGTTTAGAGTTCTAAATAGAGTTTAGAGTTCTAAATAGAGTTTAGAGTTCTAAATAGAGTTTAGAGTTCTAAAAAGAGTTTTTTACTTGATCGGAATGGTAGGAAACTTGGTAAAGGTTTAGGCACTGAAATTTGAACATAAAAAAAATCATGGACATGATTCAAATAGGTAAAATTGAATAAATAGTAATAAATAGCCACACTTGTGCTCCACGCATTGGAGATCTCCTCTAGTGGTAGCGTTTGGTACTGCAGCCGAACACACTCTCACTGAACGCTCATTTACTGAGATATCAGCCTCACATCTGGAGCACGACTGGTTTAGATTCAGGCTATGTTTACACGGACACGATCTGAAGAGAAAACGCAAAAGTGGCGTTGCGTTATCACTTTTTATTCTGCGTTTAGACAAGAGTTATTGGCGGGAAATCTGCGTGCATATGGTGACGCAAAAGTGTGTGAGATTGGATGTAGTGTGCACTCCAGACGGCTAGGTGGCGATGTGGAGCACTGACAGTGAAAGAGACACTGACACAGTTTGTCATGTTTAATACGGTAAAGCTGCTGCTTTAACCCTCGCTGCTCTTCGTGTGTCACTCAAAAATGACAGAATTTATTCTTTTTTGTTGTCAGTGAAATTAATGCTATATTTTAGTTTGATAATGTTTTGTTATTTTCCTGTACTGGCGCATGCCTGTGACGTAAACGCGTACGCGACGCCTTCACTGTCTAGCAGACTTTTGCGTTTTTACCGTTTTTACCCTTTAGACGGGAACGCGGCGGTGGAGCGTTTTTAAGATCTCCACTCTGGAGGGTGGTTTCACTTTTGTGAGTTTTTAAGCCCCAAAAACGCCGTCGCCGTGTAAACGAAAGGCACATCCCATAAAATATTTTTACGTTTTCACCCGCGAGTGTTCTCGTGTAAACAGGGCCTTACTCACAGTTCTAGAGTAAAACAAGTTTTGGAAAATATATATTTCATATACAAATAAAACTTAGAATTTTTGTGCATTTTTCATAAAAACTTTTTTCACTCCAGCAAAAAATTTCCAAGCGTCTTCTTTAAAAAGAGACCAAACTTAAGTTGAACATTATCAAACTAAAATATAGCATTCATTCAAATAATACTGTGTATATATAAACATATTAGACCTGGTGCAAGAAGCAGGTCAAAGGTTTCTGTTCTCTGTATGATGTAACGTCTTGTTGTTAACGAATGGATTAAATAAAACAAAATGATTAATTCCATTTAATTTAATCAATCACAATTCATCAGTTCTCTTTAAAGCACCAGTGATTCATAAAACACCATTTACAATCAGTCTCTGTCACACACACACACACACACACACTGGGCAAACAGAGATTACAAAGACAGGCTGCTAATTGTGTGGTTTCAGTAAAGCGTTTAGTCTTTAAATGTTTGAATTACACCGTTCACAGCGCCGCACATCAACGTCAAACACACTCACACGAGAGTGGGTCGTCATAGTAACGCCATGGTAACGCAACAGTGATGCTGGTAACACTGTCAATATTCTAGGATGGAACACGGAACCCTCTGACAACACTGAACAGCAGCACACCAAACACTCCGATCAGCATGCGTACAAAAGAGAGATCGCTTCATATCGAGCTTATATATTCATCTGAAGCTACTAGATTTATTCTTATGTATAATTAGATCTATTTCCATATATATATATCTATGTATGATGGATTCAACAAATTCTGTCTTTAGGCTGAATGAATCTCACGAAAAAGTGAAATAAAAAGGTTAGAATCATGTACATTAACAGTCAAATGTTATTTTGTAAATGTATATATATATATATACACACACACATGGTGTAATTAAATAAAATATTTATAAATTAAATAATTTATTATTTTATTAAATTAAATAATTTATTATTTTATTAAATTAAATAATATATTAAATAATAAAAATGTAAATATATATACAAATTTGTATTATTTAATTTATATATATATATATTAAATAATAAAATGTGTGTATATATATATATTATTTAATTTATATATACATATATATATATATAAAAATTAAATAATACAAATTTATATATATATATATTATTATTTAATTTATAAATATATATAAATTAAATAATAAAAATGTGTGTATATCTTTATTTACATTTTTATTATCAAATTTTTCCATGATATTTAATCACATTTTCTTCTCTGAATGGCCATTATTGTGATTATTATTGTTGTGTTTTCTTTAATTTTCATAATTTTCAATAACTATTCATTATTAATACAATGACTTTTTACATTTGAATCTATATATTAATGGCAGTAGAACTAATTCTGTCATGACGTACCTATTATCATACATTGCAAATATATATTTTTCACATGACAGTAAGGGTTAAATCTGCTTAATTGTCATGAAATGAATGCAAAGGTCCTAAAAACGGGTCGTTTTCTTAATGCAAAATATAATTTCTAATTTCTATCATTTGATTTCGGCATGAAATGTGTGACATCTTCGTGAGATTCACCCGCCTGCGCGTCGTAAGTGAACAATGTCGTTTCGATGTCTGACATAAAGACGTAAACAAATGTTCATTAAAAGCACAATAAATGTAGAACCGAAGCAAACGTCCCGTCCTGAGGTGTCGTCGTGAGTCTGTGGTTTGTGATGCAGCATCTGTGTTGGCCAAGCTGGTGTTCTGGAGAAGCGGTTCCTTCGGGTAATGAAGCGCACGTGTTCCGCATTACCCACAATTCCATGGGAAGGGCGTTTGTGTATGTTGGTTTATCACAACTTTCAAAAACTAATGAGCAAAAGCAGCAGTCGGACTGTCAAGAGAGAAAGAAGAGGAACTTTTTAAAGGTCCGTTCCGCTCGTCCGGTCAGAACATTGTCCACTCTTTAGGGTCGCCTTGAGCACAGCGATTTCATTTGTACTACGAATGACCAAAAAATCAAACAAAAGTGTTGCATTATAGGTTATATTAAACATTTTAATGCAACATTGTTTTTAAATTAGGAATGAAATTATGCATCAATGGCATGTTCTTTCCTCCATTGCATGATGGGCCAAGTCAAAGGTCATCACAGGCCAGCGTCGGGCATCTCTGATCTAGTGCATCTCTGAACAGAAACACACTACCGGTCAGAAGTGCGGAATAATTAAGATTCATAAATGTTTTTGAAAAGTGTCGTCTGCTCACCAAGGCTGTGTTATTTGATAAAATAAAAAAACAGTAAAAATTGTGAAATATTTTTACAAATTAAAATGGCTGATTTCTATGTGAATATATAGTAAAGTGTAATTTATTCCTGTGATCAAAGCTGAATTTTTAGCATCATTACTCCAGTCTTAAGTCACATGATTTCTTTTTGTTGCTGATTTGATCTTAGTTATTCCCAAATGTACGGTAGTGTGTGACGCTAAGACCGAAGATTGAATGCGTCAGCTTCTAAAGTCAGTCTGTACAGTTGCTCTCACAGAGCGTCACTGGTTTTAAGATCTACAGTCTCACACTAATTTATACACTGGGTCAGTCGGTTTCCATTGCAATGACCACTGTGTCAGTGGGCGGAGTCACCGATGAGACAGGCCACGCCTCTTTCCCGCCCCCATCGTCTGGCATCAGTCTGGCTCTGGCCGAACAATCTGGACTATCATGAAGAAGAGTGTCATCCGTCCCAATGGCCGACTCTACCGGTAAGTGTCCTCCTTCCTCCTCCTCGTCGTCCTCTTCTTCAGGTTCCACCCGGCAACGGCAAACCTCGATGCCAGAGTCGCCAGTCAGCCGTCGCTGCTGGAAGTGCGTCTGGTCGACGTCGAGGTCGCTCACGGCGGAGTCACGGCGCTCGGGTTCGACGCCGGGAGAAAACAGAGCGGATCTGGGCGGAGACTGAGGGGGCGGAGCTACAGGCTCCTCCCTCTTCTGCTCGGGATGAACGCCAAGCGGATCGGAGATCGAGAACAGGTGCAGAGACGAAGAGGACGAGATGGAAACGCTGGTGATATTCTTCGACGTCGGGCTGTTAGTATTGTTCGCATCACAGATGTTGTTAGTATTAATGGTTTGGGATGCATCGAATATGTCAGTAACGTTATCTGTGCTACTAGTGTTGAGGTTCTTCACCGGTTTCGTGTTCCCATTGCAATCCAAGGGGGCGGAGCATGGAAGCCCCGCCCCCTTGGGACATGGAAGCTCCGCCTGCACGACCTCGATTGGTGATTGGCCACTCTCGTTAAATGGAACGCTCTCGTTGTGCATGACTGCGGAGTGGGCGTGGCCAGACTCGCTGAGGGAGGGCGTGGAGGCGTGGCTTGTGTCGGTCTCATCCGTGAGTTGGGCTGACGAGGGGGAGGAGCTACAGGGTGATGACGGACAGCAGGAGTCACATGAGCAGCTGGTGTAGTTGTCGGAGCTCTGGGATGACATCATGTGACTCGGGCCCGGGTGGGCGGAGCCTCGTGGGTAGGCCACGGAGCTGTAGGGAGGGGGGGGTGTGCTGGGCTGGGCTGCTACTTCCTCATAGGACGGCAGTTTAAGTGAGGCGAGGAAACCTGCCAATGAGAGCTCAAGATTAATATACTTCGTTTAACTTTGTGCACGTTTTCATTTAGACTCTTAAAGGGGTCGCACACCGGACGAGAAGCGCAGAACAACTCGAGGTATCGCACACTGGACCCACATTTTCTGCACATATTATGCTTAAGGACATTATGAAATTAAGATGTTATTGTTATGTTATGACTGTACTGTACAATACAATCGTTGCTGAGTCTGCAGTCTGAACACTTTACCTCCGGGCGTCTCACACTGCAAAAAATGCTTTTCTTACTCAGTGTTTTTGTCTTGTTTCCAGTCAAAATATCATCAAATTCTTAAATCAAGATGCATTTACTAGATGAGTAAAATGAGATAAGATATTATGTCCAGTTTTCCGGGGGAATTCATCAAAATTAAGTGAGTTTTTGCTTAAAAAAAGCTAAATGATCTGTCAATGAAAAATAATCTTAATTCCAACAGAAACAACATTATTTTTCTGACCCCATTGGCAGATAATTCTGCTTTTTTTAAGCAAAAACTCACTTTTTGTTTTTGTCATTTCCCAGAAAACAGGACATAATATCTTACTAGTAAATATCTATACTAATATACTAATATCATCTAGTAAATGCATCTTGATTTAAGAGTTTTTAGATATTTTGACTGGAAACAAGACAAAAATACTGAGTAAGAAAAGCATTTTTTGCAGTGTCTTTGTGAGCAGAGCATGAGTTCTTACTGAGGTCAAACATGGAGGACGGGTAACTGCACGCCCCATGATAGGCCATGAGGTTGATCTCTCTCTGCCTCTGCTGCTGTTGGACTCGCTGCTTCGCCTGCCGGTGACGGTACGCACAGCAGCAGCTGAACAGGATCAGCACACTCCACAGCAGCCAGAACCCTGAAACACAAGCAGCATCACTTAGAGGAGGAGTTCGGCTTCAGGGTGAGTACATCATGGGCTAATTTACATTTGTAAGGCCTTCTGAAGCAAAGCGATGAGTTTGTGTAAGAAAAATATTCATATTTAAAAGTTTATAAAATAAAATAACTAGTGTCCGGCCAAAGGAACACACACTGTGCGTTCGCAAAGACCCGCCCCCTTTAGTTACTGTTGCTATGTCCGACAAGCTACGCCGCTCTCACACACACCATGTTCTCACGCAGTGAAATATACATTGCGGAGCAGAGAGGAGACTGACAACACACTGACAACACACTGACAACACACTGACAACACACTGACAACACACTGACAGACACAGACCGGGTTACTTTTGTCTCAACTTTCAAATTTGGTCATTTATTATAGAAATTTAAACAATAAATAGTGTTTTGTGTCTCTTTAATGTGTGTGACAGATCGCTCAGTTAAAGCCGCTCGTGAACCGATCATCTCTTCCTTCTAGTTCATTTATAGCATCAAATGAACATGAATGAACATCAGAAGGAATGTTGTTTTAACCGTGGAGAGACGTCAGTACACTCCGCTTCTCAAGCTCAAATCCTCCAGCGGTAATCTACTAACTCTCCTGACTGCTTTGTCGGACAAAAATGGCGGATTCAGCGGATCGCGGATTATGACTGGTCAGATCACCTGTCAATCAAACTCCATGCGAAGGGTCAATTACAGCTAAAGCGCAACTTACGCGAGTAATGTGACATACTGCTGATATTTATGCGCATTAGGTCATAAGTAGAGACTGCATATGTTTGTTTGGCCGGAAGCTAGTTATTTTACTTTATGAACTTTTAAATATGAATATTTTTCTTACTCAAACTCATTGCTTTGCATCAGAAAGCCTTTATTAACCCCCCGGAGCAGTGTGGAGCACTTTATGAGTTTCAAACTGTTGGTTGCAATCCACTGCCATTATAAAGCTTGGAAGAGCCAGGACATTTTTTAACATAACTACAATGATTGTATTCGTCAGAAAGAAGAAAGTCATCTAGGATGGCTTGAGGGTGAGTAAATCATGGGCTAATTTTCATTTTAAAGTCAACTACTTCTTTAAAGGAGCACTCCACTTTTTTTGGAAATAGGCTCATTTCCCAGCTCCCCGAGAGTTAAAGGATAATTCCGGTATTCAACACCTTGAGTCTATATTGTAGTTTGTTTTGGATGAACAAGAGTGGTGGACAACATTTTTTTGACAATGGTTCCTCTCTCGAGTTTTTGACTATAATAGAATTGGCCATGGACCCATTTAACATTGGAGTCAATGGCCATGTCCGAAAATGTGATTAAAACAGCCAATAATGTTCGTTTACAAAACTGTGCAACTCACCGAGTGGTTAATGGTGTTCGTTGATGATTATAAACAATATATCGTCGCAATATATGATTCCAATCCGTTTATTTTGCTATAGTGGAACTATTTTTTCAGACCCTTCACAACCGTGTAACTTCCGCTCAATATTTGAATCTGAAGCGTTAGCACACTTCGACCACTTGATGGCGATAACCGATGTTTATGTCTCGCGGGACACTCACGGTCACAGTCGAGTTCAACTTCATATTGCACTGGTCAGTGGTCACGTCTTTCAATATTTTCAAGGTTTTGTTTGTTTATTTGGCTTACTCTCCCGGAGCACAGTTGCTCTGCTCGCTAGCCTTATGAGAAACGGAAGCGAGCAAAAAGACGACATCGACCAAATGTAAACAGCCCCCTTTCCGTTTCCGGTAGCGCATTTATATTAACCAGCACTCAGTCCTTCAACAGAATTCAATGGGATTTTACAAAATGACGAATAAAACACGACAGAAACTGTATTTCGCAACACTTTTTGTTTCTGGAACATCAACGAACACCACTAACCACTCGGTGAGTTGCACAGTTTTGTAAACGAACATTATTGGCTGTTTTAATGACATTTTCGGACATGCCCATTGACTCCAATGTTAAATGGGTCCATGGCCAATTCTTTTATAGTCAAAAACTCGAGAGAGGAACCATTGTCAAAAAAATGTTGTCCACCACTCTTGTTCATCCAAAACAAACTACAATATAGACTCAAGGTGTTAAATACCGGAATTATCCTTTAAACAGTTTTACCGTTTTCTAATCCATTCAGCCGATCTCCGGGTCTGGCGGTAGCACTTTTAGCATAGCTTAGCATAGATCATTGAATCTGATTAGACCGTTAGCATCTCTCTCAAAACAATGACCAAAGAGTTTAGATATTTTTCCTGTTTAAAACTTGACTCTTCTGTAGTTACATCGTGAACTAAGACCGACAGAAAATTAAAAGTTGCGGTTTTCTAGGCCAATATGACTAGGAACTATACTCTCATTCCTGCGTAATAATCAAGGAACCACCGTACCAGCAGCGCAATGATATTACAGCGCCTGAAAATAGTCCCCAGCTCCATAACTTCCAACGTGACCGGCACTAAGTGTGTAATATCATAGCGCTGCTGGTACGGCAGCAGTTCCTGGATTATTACGCAAGAATGAAAGTATAGTTCCTAGGGGCAGATAAAGTCCCATCGTCATTTACACATGATTATGGACTAATAAAGATGACAGAATCTATTATATTGTATAGTAATCAGTTGAACAGTCCGCATTTCTAAGCAGTGTTTTAACAGTGTTTGTATATTTATGGCAAGACAATATATGCAAAAACATTGTTCTTTTCGGCACTAGCATTTTGGCCTATTTTGCTTCTAGCTATGTCTTCTTTCAGAGTAAAACTGAAAAAGTAAAAAGGGGAAAATATCATAAATACACATTTAGGTGTTTTATTGCACTTTATCTATTTGCATCTGTAGATTTCAATTACAATACATATCTTTAAAGAGTTTGTCCTCCACTTTAGCAGCAGTTACAAACACCAAAATGTACAGTTTTATTCCTGTCTATATTCTGAAGGTTTTTACCGAGGGGTTTGTTCATATATCATTCACACTGATTTATATAACAGTTTATTCCTAAAAAAAAATTTTTTTCCGGGCTGTTGACAGTATTTTATGATTTATGGAGTGATAAAAAGAGATATTCAAAATCCCCTCAGTAAAAACCTTTAACTCTAATATGTCAACAAAATCAAAAAAGAATTTTGATCCTGGCTTTATCCAATGTTCAGATTTATAATCTGGAAATGTATGCAAACGAGTGCATACTTAATTAGATAGTGCCTCATTTGCTTATTTAAATATAACATCTCAGAAAACTTAGCAAGTGTCTTAATAAACTGTAATGAATCAACTGGGGAAATATGGTGTTATATATTAGCTAGAATTGTTACCCTATTCTTAACAGGAACCAAAAAAATCAACCCAAAAATGAATCAACATGCAAGATTCTAAGAAAGAAAGTCGTACGGGTTTGTAATGGCATGAGAGTGATTCAATTACATAATTAGCTTTTTTAATCCAGTTTACAGGGAACACACTTAAAGTTTTGAACAAACGCTCTTCCAGGAACGTTCATATTTGTCCTTTAATAATGTTCTCAGAACAGCACAAAAACATAATTTATACATAATTTACGAAACCCTTTTCTCTGAAACCTTTGAGTTGGATGTTTGTCTAATATTTTTAAATGTTACTACTTGTTTTAGAACGCACTTCATTTATGGAAATAAAAATCTGAAACGTTTTAGTTGGTTGTACATGTAACATTTTTTCAGGAATCATTCAAAAGTAACGTTCCCAACACGATAAAAAGGAATGTTCCCTTAAAGTCCCCCTGTAGTCAATAACTTTATCCCTTAAAACTCATCTTTGATCACAAAAATTACTTGAATGTAAATAGCTTTTATTAAATTTTAATAAAATAGCTTGAATGTAACTCTACACCCTTGCCTCATTTAGTATTCACAGTTCTATGAATATGCAAATTAGCCCCGCCTCCACTCACTCATAGCAGGTCAGAGATCCACTCTGGTTACCTTGGTTACAAGGTATTTTATGATGTCAGAAACACCAGCGCTATCAAACCGCGTATTTGGTTCTCTGTAGTTTTAAGGAGACAATACTTTAATTGAATATATAAATACTGAATTTGCACATGGTTTGTATTAAAACATATTAAAGGGGTCATGACATGAGAAACCAAATTTGCCTTGATCTTTTGGTATATAAGAGGTCTTTGTACCATTAAAATGTCCTGCAAGTTTCATAGCTTAAGACGTCCTCCCCATTATAAACGAATCATTTATTTAATCAAGCTCTAAATACAGCTCGTTCTGGATCCATGGTAAGAAGTGACGTCACGGTGCGAAGTGACGTACCAGCGTTTGCATATGACCGCCTCCAGCACAAGACAACTACGCTCATTTCGTATCGCCGCGCGCCTCACAAGTGTTCAGTCGCCGGACAGCGAGTGGGTCTGTGTACAGGGAAATGACGATGCTGCAGATGTGCTGTTCCTGGCTGTGGACAAACAACATCTTTGAATACGCTGGGGAAGATCCAGTCGTCAGGGGAAAATGGATGCACTTTATTTTTTGCGGACGTCTCAGTCACGGCAGTGTTAGTTTAAACGTTTGTTCTACATTTGAAGGATGACTGTTGAGAACAAATCCCAAAATGATGCTTTGCCAGAAAACTGTTGCTCAAAGATAAGTCCGTGCGACTATTCTGGGCTCAACAACGACGATGCAAACTGTAAGTAATGTATTTAAAACTTTAAACTACTTTTTAAATACGCTGATCTGCAAATGTTCTGGCTGGGGGCGTTAATAATTGATGCATAGGCACTGACGTTAGCCAATCACAGCAGTGGGCGTTAACACTGAACTCTTAAAGGGGAAACACCCCCAAAACAGACTGTGTGAATCAGAGGATGAGAAACAGGGTGGGGAAAGGTCATAAATCACTACATTTTAAAAGTTTTTTGTAAAAAAAACTATAGTACTAGCACCTAAGGGAACATAATAATAAAATAAAAAAAAACATGTCATGACCCCTTTAAAAACACCACATAGACATATAAACAACATTAAAAGCTGGATTTTTACCACAGGGGGACTTTATTGTTCGCATAACCAAGATTTTTTTCCAGAGATTAGATTTTTGTCATCTGGGATGTATATTGGCAGTAATGGTGTATGTGTGCTGGTTAAAGCGAGGGACTCACACCACAGCTCATAGTAGTATGTGCAGCAGCCGGTCTCCTGGCAGCAGTGTCCGGTCTGGCAGAGGTATCCGCTGGCGCTGTTGGTGCCGGGACAGTAGCGCGGGCTCCCCAGGAGAGGCAGCGTCCCTGAACTGTGGTACTCCATCCCCTGCAGCAGCGCGTGACGCCACCGAAACACTCGGTCCCCCTCTTCCGCCAGAACTGCTGCTATGGGGCATTCAGAGCCCGCAGAGTCTGGCAACAGCACATCAGACAAGAGAGAATGCCACAAGTGCACAGAAAGCACAATCTTTTAATCATGATTTATTTGATTTTTTTAATGAACATGAACTAAAAATAGACCACATGTACTTTCTAAAGAAATGCTCCTGGTCTAATAGTGAAGGATTCATCATCAGTGCACGTGATTGTAAACAAAAATTCCCTTTTTCATTTGAGAACTTATAAGTCCCACACTATATTTTTTTCTCATTTAATATGATGTTTCTGTCAAGAACACATTTAAAATGCACAGAAAGCAGAATCTTTTTTTTCTTTTTTTAAATCAACATGAATCAAAGTTAAAGGCAAAGTAGATAATTTGTTCCGGAAATATTTTTTGTTATGCTGGTTTAAAGGTGCCATGTGTAATTGTCTGGCAAAAAAAATCAAGTCATACTCCACATTCCATACCAGATGGGGGCAGTATACCTCACATATCAAAATATGTGATGTAGGATATGGTATTTTATAAATCACACACTATAAATATGATAAAGAAGCAGAAACAGATAGTTGCAGTAAAGTAAGATATTTTAATAAGTTGAAGAAACAATAATGATTTGTGACACACACACACACACGATTTGCGCATTGCCATCATGTGTGTATTACAGGTAACGTTATTACATTGCTTCCTGATATCACGTGCGCAAACACAAATAACTATTTATATATATATATATATATATATACTACAGGGCCGTTGAATGCTTGTATCTGATAACCGTGAAGCTCTTGTAATTATTACTTTACCCAACCTCTCCATGTCGAGTGATGCAGTAAACATCAGACAGCGCACGTGAACCGATCATCTCTACTATAGTAAAAAAAACACGAACACTGTTGAAAGATACAGTAGCTACAAATGACCTGTTCGCGCCACAAATTGTTCTCCGTCCTTAGCGACCGAGTCATTGAATGTGGAACAGCGGCTGCTGTCGTCAGCGAGCAGCACTCTTCAGACAACGAGGGCGCGCGCGCCGTGTTGATACCTCCGTTTCAGTTTCTCCAACCCGCGCAGTGCGGCGGTCAGAACACGGAGACCATTCTGCCCCTAGCTATGCGTGCGAAAGCATGGGGAGCGATCCCGGGCGTGTCAGAATGGGTGCTGAACGTTGTAAAACAGGGCTATGCGCTGCAGTTCGCTCGCCGCCCCCCGCGCTTTCGAGCCCGGACCGTGACGAGCGGTCCTTTTCTTATCTGATTTGTGCTTTAGAACGCGGTGGTTGTAGGGGTCTCTTGCCAAAGGCTTCAGCCATCCTTCCGATCTCTTCCCTGAATTGAAATGAAGTAGTGGGCTGTACTTTCCACACGATAGACATCAGGTTCAAGTATGCCCACAAGCCGTGCGAGTTATTCGTGTCGTGTATTGCAGGTTGGCTGGTGGTTATGTGCCCCGTATACCGCCTCCCATGGCCGAAACTGGTATTACGACACCTGTCGGGCCGTGGCTAGAAATGCTAATGCTAATTAAGGTTGATATCTCTGCAGCACTATAACTTGACATTTTTTTAATGACATCATTAACCTTATTTCTTCTCATTCTTTTGATGCGTGTAGCTCATTTTTTGGATATTTTTACCTCAATTTTTACACATGGCACCTTTAAAGTCCCCCTGTAGTCAATTATTTTATCCCTTTAAAACCCATCTTTAATTTACCGAAATTACATATATATATAAAAAAAAAAATCCTTGAATTTTTTTTTCTTGTGCCTGTAAAATAGCTTGAATGTAACTCGACACCCTTGCCTCATTTAGTATACGCGGTTCTATGGATATGCAAATGAGCCCCGCCTCCACTCACTCACTCACTCAGAGATCCACTGGTTGACGATCACACGTTGATCTGATTGGTTACAAGGTAGTGTGTGACGTCAGAAACACCAGCGATTTCACACCGTGTTTTTGAGACTGTCTTTGGTTCACTGCAGTTTTAAGCAGAAAATACTCAGCAATGCTGTCGACTTATGAACTTACACATTTAACGCTGAAATGAATCTCTAGCAGTCGGGTGGTACAGGTCAGTGCTCTTTAAAGGTTGTGTAGGTAAGAATTGTCTAAAGAACTTTTTTTCAAATTGGCTTAAACTGTCTTTATACACCAATACATAATTAAAATGTAAGTACTTTGAAAAATAGAGTATAAAAATTGAGTGACTATAGTGTATTTAATCTTCAAAAAACACAGCTCATTAATTCCTACCGGGACGAAACAAGTGACAAGTGATTGGCTTGCGCGACTGTCACTCTCCGTCGCCATGACTACCGCCGCTATTACTGGCTCTGCCCACGCCCGCGCAGTTGCGCACCCGTTTTTAGGTGGGAGTGAATGGAATTAATGAGCTGTGTTTATTGAAGATTAAATACACTAGAGTCACTCAGTTTTTTATACTCTCTATTTCAGAGTACTTGCATTTTAATTATGTATTGTTATATAAAGACAGTTTAAGCAAATTTGAATAAAAGTTTTTTTTAGACAATTCTGACCTACCCTACCTTTAAGTTCTTTATGTTCATTATTATTGTAATGTTATGTGCTTTGAAACATGAGCTAGTTTAACACCGCCTCGTGGCGCTCTGCAAACTCTGCTGTGTGCGTTCTTGTGTTTTGAAGAAGGCGTGGCTTTGGAGACGCTCACGCTTTCAAAGCTAACTTGCTATTGCTAGCCGCTCCAAAAATTGCCTACCCTACCTTTAAAGTGTCTGGTCTTTAATAATGTTCTCAATACATTACCGCAAATTTTTTTTTTTTTAAATGTTACTACTTGTTTCACAATATTCAGAGTAACATTCCCATAATGTTTGCAAAAATGGAATAATAATTTTTTTCCAGTAACAATAATAGAGTGTCCATTCAAAGTAATCTGGTCTTTAAAAACAGTTACCAGACATTATTTATATATCATTCATGGAGCTTGAAACTCTGAACGGTTTTAGTTTAGTCTAGCTTTAATTTTTTTTTTTTTACTAAATTAGTCTAGCTCGAAAAAATTTAAAAGTAACATTCTCATAACGTTTGCAAAATGTTGTCTTGATGTTAGTATAACCAAGAAAGAAGAAAAAAGAATTATTCATTGTAAAGGTAGAAAAAAATGGTCATGTGAAACTAAATTAATTGCCAATTGCTTTTGGACATTATGAGAGAACTTATAATATATACATAAACAAATCTATATCTCACATACAGGTGTTGTAAGTGTCTTTACCTGGTGAAGGACACAGGTGTCCATATATGCTGTCAGGATCATCTATGAATGAGAGAAAAAAACATAAATATTGCTGAAATATTTGCATTTTTTACTCAAATTAAAAAGCGTGTACAGGAGAGATGCATTACACATGCGTGTGTCGTATCATGTGTGCAATATTTTAAACGTGTTTAAATGTTATTCTGCACGTGCACGTGCGCAATCAAACTTTAAACGTTAAAGCAACAATTGTTTCTGTTTGCAAATGAAAAAGATTAAACAGGCCCAGACAGAAGCGTAACAGTACACACACACACACACACACACACACTCACTGAGCTTTAGTTGAGTGATGCTTTATGCACCTGCAGCAATAATAATCACACAGCCGTATCGATTATGATTATGAATAAATGCACCAACCTTACTAAAGCGACGAGTGATCAGGGATGCTGGTGTTACTGTAGCAAACGGGCTTTAGTGACAGTCTTCTGTGTGTGACTCGCTCATTCTGTCGGATTCTGCACCGACTGTCTCTCCGCGTCCGCCATTTCCACCGAGAGCTCCAGCCGTCACATCACGGACGACGACCGAGAGACACGGGATATTATCACGACAAAACCGACAGCGCACAAAAAAAAAAACGTTACTTCTTAGGAATATGTTACACTCAAATGTAAAATCTCATTTTTTTGTTTTAACAACAGACGGCGCGAGACTGCAGACATATATAATGCCATGAACGATCATCGGATCTGATGCTGATTGGCTCGAGGCTGCAGGATGCAGACCAATCAGAGCAGACCTGGGTTTCGCCTAGCAACAGCTGGTAAGATGGGAAGACCATAGATGTATGTATACAGGTAAAAAAAGAAAAGAAAAAAGATATACAGGTAAGACTGCATATCCACGCCGACTGAGAGGAATTAGCATGATTATGTAAGTGAACGTATTAATAATGAAAATATTATGGAATTCATGTTAAAATCCTGGTTTACACACTGTAAAAAAAGATTAGTTGACTCAACTTAACTAAGTCAAGTCATGATCTTGTTGCTTTGACTGAGTTAATTTGAGTCAACTTATAGTGTCAAGTTTATTACACTTCAAAACACGAATTGATGCATAAACTTAATTAACTCAGTCAAAGCAACAAGAAGACTTGACTTAGTTAAGTTGAGTCAACTAATCTTTTTTTACAGTGCAGTTTAATGTACAGTAAATACTGTGACAAAGAGACATAATCCAGCTATAAATCAAGGAATGGTTCATCAGAAAGTTTCTCTGAACAAACATTCTTCATGTAAAGTCACGTTCGTTCAGTTATTTGATCATACTTTATTTTATAGTGTCCTTGTTACATATGTCACATGTACTTACTATAGTAATAACTGTAAATTATGCATACAAACATGCAACTAACTCTCAACCAAACCCTAACCCTATAGTAAGTACATGTAGTTGCTTAATATTACTCAGTACTTAAATATATAATTATTACACTGTAACAATGACACCCTAACTCCTTAAGCTGCCCCCCTTTATTTTATAGACATGAAAATGCACATTTTGAACTTAAATGGTTGTAATTCAAGAATGCTTTGGAATATAGATGTAAGATTGGTCTTGTTTTAAAGAAGACATTTGACAGATTTTTGTATAAATTAAGAAAGTTAAACAGAAAAAAAGTTATAGAAGTTTGAGTTTATGAAAATGTACGATGTTAAACATTTTATTATTCATATTTTATATAAAATATATATTTTCAAAACCTGGAGGACTCTAAAAATGCAAAAAAAAAATCAAAGCCAAAAATCTGAACAAGTTGTGTTTCTAATGTTAGGTTGATATCTCTTGAAATCAGCGTTCAGTGAGATGTAGTTTGGGCGCAGTACCACACTTCTCCACTAGTGGACATCACTGCACATATAAGGGCGCCTCATCTCCATATGTGGTTTGAGTCTGAACCATTATTTTTACAATTTTCATACAATTTATGAAGTAGACATCCTATTCAGAAGTAGTGTTGGAAGTTTGGAAGATTTTGAAATGAATTCAACCTCTAAGAAACACAGAAGATCACGTATGTGCATTATAGCTCGCCGCCACATCACTAATGCTGAATCTATTATTGTTCTCTTTATATTTAAAACATTTTCAGAGCTTTTTTTTCTAAAATAATTGAATGGATGCTATCTTTTGAACTATTGGCATGAAAACAAACTGAGGTTTCTACCATTCTTTCATGATTTTTCATGTTCATCACTATTTCAAAATAAAGGTCTGAACTCGCATTAGGAGTATGAACATATTCTTGTTGCAAATTGATAAATTACAGCTCCTCTGTCATTTAATTAGAAAATCAGTCACCAAATATGCAAACTAGAGATTGTAAGCTTTCAAATGATATATAGTTTGTCAAGATTAGTTTAGGTTTAGGATAGGATATTACTGTTTTAAATATGTAATGGCTGTGGTGCCAATATAAGGGGTTAAAATAAAGCGTAACCAGATTTCATGTTTAATAATTAATGTTCTTAAAACGTTTTATTTAATAAAAATAAATACTGATAAAAAAAAAAAATCTTAAAAACTGTCACAGCTTGTAATGTAATTGCAATTATTCTTCAAAACTAAATGCAAATGTAATAATTCTCAAGAGTTTCGTCATTTGTGTCTTTATTTAAAGAGTCCATATCTCATCTTTTCAAAACAAAAGCGATACAACTACAGAACAGTGAAATATTCATTTTCACAACAATATTCTTCATTGTAAAACATTTCCTTAAATTTCACATTACAAACATATGAAAGGATTCAGAGCAAAGCAAATATTATACGTTCTCAAAATTATGCTTTCTAAATTGTAATGCATGTTTTTTTTTCATATTATTACTAGAAACTAATTAAAACATTATCAGAGTTAGAGGCACAGCTTTAAGTTTATCGTTTTAATCTTAAACTGATGATAACTGATATATTTGAATATGAATAATGATAATTATCACAGTATATAAACTATAACCAGCACGTTCTACTGAGCACTCAGTCAGAAACACACACTTCACGGGGACAGCGTCAATCATACACAACTGCTAAATACTTTTCCTGAGTTTTCATCTCTAATAAATGACATTTCTAAAGAAATATGTTGATATATTGATCATCGCGGCTCCAGTTTTCTCTTACCTGAGCTGTACTGTTACCAGCGTCACGTCACATGACGTCTCTGCACAAGTCGCTTGTTTTATGGGTGAATCTCATTAAAACATGTTCAGGTCATATTTTACCATATTTATATTTTTTATTGGAGATTTAATGACCAGTAAGAATTGCGCACTGTGACTTTAAGAAGATTCCTCCAAAGGTTCTCATTGCCGTAACGCACTAGTTCTTTATCATTCTTTTATACATTATATATTTTTTAAATTAGCATAAATTAAAGACAGTACAAATATTACAATGTATAAATAATTTACAGTTAAAATAATATATTCTTTGTTTTGCAGTCATATGGAAGCCCATTCCTGCCACATAATCAAAAATCATGCTTTGTAAATCATAATTATGACATAAAACTTGAAATTGACAAGTTATAATTATGAAAAATCAAAATTATGATGTGTCATAATGTGACAAAAAGTCTAAATTGACAAACAGTTGAAATGCTGACATCAAATTCATAATTATGTCATGAAAAGTTGAAATTGACAGTCGGAATTGACATAAGTCACAATTATGTCATAAAAAGTTGAAATTGACAAACAGTCAATATTATGACATCAAAGTCATAACTATGTAATAAGTCGAAATTAACAAACAATTAACATTATGACATCAAAGTCATAATTATGTAATAAGTCGAAATTAACAAACAATTAACATTATGACATCAAAGTCATAATTATGTCATAAAAATTTACAAAGTCAACATTATGATATCTAAGTCCTAATTATGTCATAAAAGTCAAAATTGACATAAACAGTCAACATTATTATATCCGAGTCATAATTATGTCATACAATGTCAAATTTGATAAACAAGTCTACATTATTTCATCAAAGTCATAATATGACATAGAAATGTCGAAATTGACAGTCATAATTATGAAAAAGTCGATTGTCATAAAAAGTCAAAATCATGACTTAAAGTCCTAATAATGACATTAACAAGTTTAAATTATGACATAAAAGTCCTAATTATGACATAAAAAGTCATAAATCAGTCATAAAAAAAGTCAAATATGTCATAAAATGTTAAAACTTGACATACTAAGTCAAAATGAGGAGATAAAAAGTCAAAATTATGACTAAAAAACATAATAATGACATAAGTCATAATTACGACAAGCCGAAATGATGACTTTGTTATGACCAGTCAACATTATAACTAAAGTCATAATTATGACAAAAAGTCGAAATTGATATAAGTACCGGTAAAAAAAATGATCTCATAATTATGACTTTCTGTAAAGCTGCTGTGAAACGATGTGTATTGTGAAAAGCGCTATACAAATAAATATGAACTGAACTGAAGTTTTTATGTCATAATTAAGATGCACCGGTGTGTGTGTGTGTGTGTGTGTGTGTGTGTGTGTGTGTGTGTGTGGTGGAAGTGGGCTCGCACAGTCCTGAGAATCGCCACGAGAGGAGAAACTGCTGTGAACACAGGCTGGGTTTTCCGGCTGCCCAGGACATGTGACCCGGCTCTGCGTTCGCACGGGTCAGATGTATTGCTGGGGTTTCTGGGATTTGGAGGCAGAGTTCAGGTGTTTGTGTTTCTCTGCAGATTCTCCGTGACACGCGGTCGACGCTTCTGAATCGAGGAACACACAGGAAGAAGGAGACATGAGAATACTGCAGAATCAACACACTTTCTGTCCAGTGAAACTCACTAATGAATTTTTGACCGCATAAAGTTTCTGATAAACACACGTTTTGGTTACACACACGTCTTTATAACTTATTACTCAAGCATTATTTTAAAGTCCCCCTGTGGTGAAAATCCAGCTTTTAATGTTGTTTATATGTTTATAATATGCTTTAATCATGTGTAAGTTCATAAGGCGACAGCACTGCTGAGTATTTTCTGCTTAAGGCGAGACACTACAGGTGAATAGGGAAATATTTGTAACTAGCAGATATCACCATGAAACTTTCCCAGTTGATTACCTACATTAAGATGAGAAAAAAATGTATTACAAGTTTTCTGTAATTTATTGTTTAAATATGCAAATTAGGCATTATCTAATTAAATATGCGCTAATTTGCCTATATTTTAAAAAACGAAATCTCAGAATTGGATAAAGCCAGGTTCAAAATTCTTTTCATTGTGTTCACATATTAGATGGGAAAAAAATTACAGAGGGATTTATGGATATCTACTTTTGTTATCCTGTAAAACAGAATATACTGTCAATAGCCTTAAAAAAATTATTTTCGCCATGTTTTTTGGAATAAAATGTTATATAAATCAGGCTAGGAATAATATATTTACAAATCCCTCTGTAATTGTCTTCATAATATAACTAGGTACAAGACTGGAAAGTTTGGTGTGTATAGGTGCGACTGAAGAGGAGATTTCGGACTTGGAGTATGAGAGAAAAGTCATTTTGAGAAAAAGGCATTTAAAGATTTGTAATGTAAAAAATCATACTTTTTTAGTGGAAACAACTATTTACTGACACAATATCTCATCAAATCATTAGCAACAACAATACAAACCACCTAAATCACATCAAAACTTATAAACACAGCATTTATGGCCTTCAACTGAGCAGAAAAACAGTCAAAAACACACATCTGAGTGTCAGAGCGCGTCACGTGATGCATCTGAACCAATCACGGCGTCAGAAATATACATCAGCCAAT
>NC_136893.1:1890951-1898451 GCF_949152265.1 Phoxinus phoxinus
CAGTGTGTACCTGTATGGGTCAGTGATTACCTGTATGGGTCAGTGATTACCTGTATGGGTCAGTGATTACCTGTATGGGTCAGTGTGTACCTGTATGGGTCAGTGATTACCTGTATGGGTCAGTGTGTACCTGTATGGGTCAGTGATTACCTGTATGGGTCAGTGATTACCTGTATGGGTCAGTGTGTACCTGTATGGGTCAGTGATTACCTGTATGGGTCAGTGTGTACCTGTATGGGTCAGTGATTACCTGTATGGGTCAGTGTGTACCTGTATGGGTCAGTGTGTACCTGTATGGGTCAGTGATTACCTGTATGGGTCAGTGATTACCTGTATGGATCAGTGATTACCTGTATGGGTCAGTGTATGGGTCAGTGTGTACCTGTATGGGTCAGTGATTACCTGTATGGGTCAGTGTGTACCTGTATGGGTCAATGACTACCTGTATGGGTCAGTGTGTACCTGTATGGGTCAGTGATTACCTGTATGGGTCAGTGTGTACCTGTATGGGTCAGTGTATGGGTCAGTGTGTACCTGTATGGGTCAGTGATTACCTGTATGGGTCAGTGTATGGGTCAGTGTGTACCTGTATGGGTCAGTGATTACCTGTATGGGTCAGTGATTACCTGTATGGGTCAGTGTGTACCTGTATGGGTCAGTGTGTACCTGTATGGGTCAGTGTGTACCTGTATGGGTCAGTGATTACCTGTATGGGTCAGTGTGTACCTGTATGGGTCAGTGTGTACCTGTATGGGTCAGTGATTACCTGTATGGGTCAGTGTGTACCTGTATGGGTCAGTGATTACCTGTATGGGTCAGTGTGTACCTGTATGGGTCAGTGATTACCTGTATGGGTCAGTGTGTACCTGTATGGGTCAGTGTGTACCTGTATGGGTCAGTGTGTACCTGTATGGGTCAGTGTGTACCTGTATGGGTCAGTGATTACCTGTATGGGTCAGTGTGTACCTGTATGGGTCAGTGTGTCCCTGTATGGGTCAGTGATTACCTGTATGGGTCAGTGTGTACCTGTTTGGGTCAGTGTGTACCTGTATGGGTCAGTGTATGGGTCAGTGTGTACCTGTATGGGTCAGTGATTACCTGTATGGGTCAGTGTATGGGTCAGTGTGTACCTGTATGGGTCAGTGATTACCTGTATGGGTCAGTGATTACCTGTATGGGTCAGTGTGTACCTGTATGGGTCAGTGTGTACCTGTATGGGTCAGTGTGTACCTGTATGGGTCAGTGATTACCTGTATGGGTCAGTGATTACCTGTATGGGTCAGTGTGTACCTGTATGGGTCAGTGATTACCTGTATGGGTCAGTGTGTACCTGTATGGGTCAGTGATTACCTGTATGGGTCAGTGATTACCTGTATGGGTCAGTGTGTACCTGTATGGGTCAGTGATTACCTGTATGGGTCAGTGTGTACCTGTATGGGTCAGTGATTACCTGTATGGGTCAGTGTGTACCTGTATGGGTCAGTGATTACCTGTATGGGTCAGTGATTACCTGTATGGGTCAGTGTGTACCTGTATGGGTCAGTGTATGGGTCAGTGTGTACCTGTATGGGTCAGTGATTACCTGTATGGGTCAGTGATTACCTGTATGGGTCAGTGTGTACCTGTATGGGTCAGTGATTACCTGTATGGGTCAGTGTGTACCTGTTAGGGTCAGTGTGTCCCTGTTTGGGTCAGTGTATGGGTCAGTGTGTACCTGTATGGGTCAGTGATTACCTGTATGGGTCAGTGTATGGGTCAGTGATTACCTGTATGGGTCAGTGTGTACCTGTATGGGTCAGTGATTACCTGTATGGGTCAGTGTGTACCTGTATGGGTCAGTGATTACCTGTATGGGTCAGTGTGTACCTGTATGGGTCAGTGATTACCTGTATGGGTCAGTGTGTACCTGTATGGGTCAGTGTGTACCTGTATGGGTCAGTGATTACCTGTTAGGGCTGAACCCGAATATTCGAATAATCGAATATTCGTTCGGTGGGTTGGTATTCGATTTGAAAATTTGACATTCGAATATTCGGGGGTTTTTTTTTTTTTTTGCACACCTAGGATCTCCCGCGAAACGGTTCTCATTCGCACTTGAATAAGGCCGGCGACACACTGGCTGCGTGGCATGTCCGTTTTTATTTCGGCACCCATGTTAACAGGTTGGAGTTTGCACACTACCTGCTGATACACCAGTCTCAGGAAAACGCGTGCATGGTAGAAAAAGAACCAACGCCTAAGATGTTAATATGTCATTTTGACACGAATACATATTAATAAATGTAATGTTGATGTTTGAAAGTGATAGGTTTTGACATAAATGAAAATATAAACTATAAATATTTAAAATATTATCGATTATACTGGCCAGACCGATCCATGCGCAAGCGAGTAGATTGGACCTCAGCAAAAAGTATAAATACAAGTAGTCTGCGTCCGAGCTGTGCGCAGCTGTCGTGTACGCGTCCAAACTGGAGTATAACAGAGGCTTAAGTGTTCCAGCAACGGGAGTGTTCTAGAGCAGAACAGCGGAGTGTGTGTGGACAGAAGTGCATGAGAACAGCGGAGTGTGTGTGGAAGTGCATGATGAGCTTGTGTTTTGGGTTAAGCTGCGTTGTTTTGACATTGTGGAAAATAATAGAAACAAAATTTATTAGACTTTTTACCCGTTATTATCAATCTAAATTAATCTCGTTTTTAATTTAACTTAATTTCGTTTTTCTTTATTTAAATTTCGTTTTTCTTTATTTAAATTTCGTTTTTTCTTTATTTAAATTTCGTTTTTCTTTATGTAAATTAAAAATTTTCTTAGTTTAAATTGTGTTTTTTCTTTATTTAAATTTCGTTTTTCTTCATTTAAATTTCGTTTTTTTCTTAATTTAAATTGTGTTTTTTCTTTATTTAAATTTCGTTTTTCTTTATTTAAATTTCGTTTTTCTTTATTTAAATTTCGTTTTTTCTTTATTTAAATTTCGTTTTTCTTTATTTAAATTTCGTTTTTTCTTTATTTAAATTTCGTTTTTCTTTATTTAAATTTCGTTTTTCTTTATTTAAATTTCGTTTTTCTTTATTTAAATTTCGTTTTTTCTTTATTTAGATTTTGTTTTTTCTTTATTTAAATTTCATTTTTCTTTTTTTAAATTTAGTTTTTCTTTATTTAAATTTAGTTTTTCTTTATTTAAAATGTACCCTTTACTCTGTCAGTAATTTGTTAGTCAGAAAAATATTAGACTAGCCTACCTTAAAAGTATTGCTTAATTTAACAGACCTGTGTGTGTGCGTTTTATATCACTATAGTGCAGTGTCCGCGTTCTCGGAGCATAAGCCCAGCCCGCGTTGAGGCGCACCGCTTCCCGCTCGCGCTGTTCTGTCGTTTATTAAAAGTTTATTAATTCTGAACGTGTCGCGTCTCACGTGTCTATCTATATTGCAGACACATAGAGATTCCTGCTTTTATTAGAGAGAAGATTATGTTCAGCACCCTCTCTCCGAAGCTTCGAATATTCGATGTTCATTACTACCGAAGCTTCGAAGCTCAAAAAATGGTATTCGGACCAGCCCTATTACCTGTATGGGTCAGTGATTACCTGTATGGGTCAGTGTGTACCTGTATGGGTCAGTGATTACCTGTATGGGTCAGTGTGTACCTGTTAGGGTCAGTGTGTCCCTGTATGGGTCAGTGATTACCTGTATGGGTCAGTGTGTACCTGTTTGGGTCAGTGTGTACCTGTTTGGGTCAGTGTATGGGTCAGTGTGTACCTGTATGGGTCAGTGATTACCTGTATGGGTCAGTGTATGGGTCAGTGTGTACCTGTATGGGTCAGTGTGTACCTGTATGGGTCAGTGATTACCTGTATGGGTCAGTGTGTACCTGTATGGGTCAGTGTGTACCTGTATGGGTCAGTGATTACCTGTATGGGTCAGTGATTACCTGTATGGGTCAGTGTGTACCTGTATGGGTCAGTGATTACCTGTATGGGTCAGTGATTACCTGTATGGGTCAGTGTGTACCTGTATGGGTCAGTGATTACCTGTATGGGTCAGTGATTACCTGTATGGGTCAGTGTGTACCTGTATGGGTCAGTGTGTACCTGTATGGGTCAGTGATTACCTGTATGGGTCAGTGTGTACCTGTATGGGTCAGTGATTACCTGTATGGGTCAGTGTGTACCTGTATGGGTCAGTGATTACCTGTATGGGTCAGTGTGTACCTGTATGGGTCAGTGATTACCTGTATGGGTCAGTGTGTACCTGTATGGGTCAGTGTGTACCTGTATGGGTCAGTGATTACCTGTATGGGTCAGTGATTACCTGTATGGGTCAGTGATTACCTGTATGGGTCAGTGTATGGGTCAGTGTGTACCTGTATGGGTCAGTGATTACCTGTATGGGTCAGTGTGTACCTGTATGGGTCAGTGACTACCTGTATGGGTCAGTGTGTACCTGTATGGGTCAGTGATTACCTGTATGGGTCAGTGTGTACCTGTATGGGTCAGTGTATGGGTCAGTGATTACCTGTATGGGTCAGTGTGTACCTGTATGGGTCAGTGTATGGGTCAGTGTGTACCTGTATGGGTCAGTGTGTACCTGTATGGGTCAGTGATTACCTGTATGGGTCAGTGTGTACCTGTATGGGTCAGTGTGTACCTGTATGGGTCAGTGATTACCTGTATGGGTCAGTGTGTACCTGTATGGGTCAGTGTGTACCTGTATGGGTCAGTGTGTACCTGTATGGGTCAGTGATTACCTGTATGGGTCAGTGATTACCTGTATGGGTCAGTGTGTACCTGTATGGGTCAGTGTGTACCTGTATGGGTCAGTGTGTACCTGTATGGGTCAGTGATTACCTGTATGGGTCAGTGATTACCTGTATGGGTCAGTGTGTACCTGTATGGGTCAGTGATTACCTGTATGGGTCAGTGTGTACCTGTTAGGGTCAGTGTGTCCCTGTATGGGTCAGTGATTACCTGTATGGGTCAGTGTGTACCTGTTTGGGTCAGTGTGTACCTGTATGGGTCAGTGTATGGGTCAGTGTGTACCTGTATGGGTCAGTGATTACCTGTATGGGTCAGTGTGTACCTGTATGGGTCAGTGTGTACCTGTATGGGTCAGTGATTACCTGTATGGGTCAGTGATTACCTGTATGGGTCAGTGTGTACCTGTATGGGTCAGTGTGTACCTGTATGGGTCAGTGTGTACCTGTATGGGTCAGTGATTACCTGTATGGGTCAGTGATTACCTGTATGGGTCAGTGTGTACCTGTATGGGTCAGTGATTACCTGTATGGGTCAGTGTGTACCTGTATGGGTCAGTGATTACCTGTATGGGTCAGTGATTACCTGTATGGGTCAGTGTGTACCTGTATGGGTCAGTGATTACCTGTATGGGTCAGTGTGTACCTGTATGGGTCAGTGATTACCTGTATGGGTCAGTGTGTACCTGTATGGGTCAGTGATTACCTGTATGGGTCAGTGATTACCTGTATGGGTCAGTGTATGGGTCAGTGATTACCTGTATGGGTCAGTGATTACCTGTATGGGTCAGTGTGTACCTGTATGGGTCAGTGATTACCTGTATGGGTCAGTGTGTACCTGTTAGGGTCAGTGTGTCCCTGTATGGGTCAGTGATTACCTGTATGGGTCAGTGTGTACCTGTTTGGGTCAGTGTGTACCTGTATGGGTCAGTGTATGGGTCAGTGTGTACCTGTATGGGTCAGTGATTACCTGTATGGGTCAGTGTATGGGTCAGTGTGTACCTGTATGGGTCAGTGTGTACCTGTTTGGGTCAGTGTGTACCTGTATGGGTCAGTGTGTACCTGTATGGGTCAGTGATTACCTGTATGGGTCAGTGTGTACCTGTATGGGTCAGTGATTACCTGTATGGGTCAGTGATTACCTGTATGGGTCAGTGTGTACCTGTTTGGGTCAGTGTGTACCTGTATGGGTCAGTGTATGGGTCAGTGTGTACCTGTATGGGTCAGTGATTACCTGTATGGGTCAGTGATTACCTGTATGGGTCAGTGTATGGGTCAGTGATTACCTGTATGGGTCAGTGTGTACCTGTATGGGTCAGTGTGTACCTGTTTGGGTCAGTGTGTACCTGTATGGGTCAGTGATTACCTGTATGGGTCAGTGTGTACCTGTATGGGTCAGTGTGTACCTGTATGGGTCAGTGTGTACCTGTATGGGTCAGTGATTACCTGTATGGGTCGGTGATTACCTGTATGGGTCAGTGTGTACCTGTATGGGTCAGTGATTACCTGTATGGGTCAGTGTATGGGTCAGTGTGTACCTGTATGGGTCAGTGATTACCTGTATGGGTCAGTGTGTACCTGTATGGGTCAGTGATTACCTGTATGGGTCAGTGATTACCTGTATGGGTCAGTGTGTACCTGTATGGGTCAGTGATTACCTGTATGGGTCAGTGTGTACCTGTATGGGTCAGTGATTACCTGTATGGGTCAGTGTATGGGTCAGTGTGTACCTGTATGGGTCAGTGTGTACCTGTATGGGTCAGCGATTACCTGTATGGGTCAGTGATTACCTGTATGGGTCAGTGTGTACCTGTATGGGTCAGTGATTACCTGTATGGGTCAGTGTATGGGTCAGTGTGTACCTGTATGGGTCAGTGTGTACCTGTTTGGGTCAGTGTGTACCTGTATGGGTCAGTGATTACCTGTATGGGTCAGTGTGTACCTGTTTGGGTCAGTGTGTACCTGTATGGGTCAGTGTATGGGTCAGTGTGTACCTGTATGGGTCAGTGATTACCTGTATGGGTCAGTGTATGGGTCAGTGTGTACCTGTATGGGTCAGTGTGTACCTGTATGGGTCAGTGATTACCTGTATGGGTCAGTGTGTACCTGTATGGGTCAGTGTGTACCTGTATGGGTCAGTGATTACCTGTATGGGTCAGTGTGTACCTGTATGGGTCAGTGATTACCTGTATGGGTCAGTGTGTACCTGTATGGGTCAGTGTGTACCTGTATGGGTCAGTGATTACCTGTATGGGTCAGTGATTACCTGTATGGGTCAGTGTATGGGTCAGTGTGTACCTGTATGGGTCAGTGATTACCTGTATGGGTCAGTGTGTACCTGTATGGGTCAGTGTGTACCTGTATGGGTCAGTGATTACCTGTATGGGTCAGTGATTACCTGTATGGGTCAGTGATTACCTGTATGGGTCAGTGTATGGGTCAGTGTGTACCTGTATGGGTCAGTGATTACCTGTATGGGTCAGTGTGTACCTGTATGGGTCAGTGACTACCTGTATGGGTCAGTGTGTACCTGTATGGGTCAGTGATTACCTGTATGGGTCAGTGTGTACCTGTATGGGTCAGTGATTACCTGTATGGGTCAGTGATTACCTGTATGGGTCAGTGTGTACCTGTATGGGTCAGTGACTACCTGTATGGGTCAGTGTGTACCTGTATGGGTCAGTGACTACCTGTATGGGTCAGTGTGTACCTGTATGGGTCAGTGATTACCTGTATGGGTCAGTGTG
>NC_136893.1:1903451-1905951 GCF_949152265.1 Phoxinus phoxinus
CCGTGTTATAAATATTATATGTGTGTGTTCGGCATGCAAATCTCACTGGCCAATATCCATTGATTGAGTGTTGTCTAGCGGTGTGTGTTCTCCGTCAGGTCCATCACAGATCCGGCTGAAGCCCGGCGCTTCTGTGAGCAGCACGAGTGTCCCAGCAACTGGAAGGATGCAAGCGGAGAAAACTGCTGCATTCATCACGCCAACATCCACTCCTGCCCTATGGGATACATGGTAACACACAGATAAAGCTGCTGGATAAAGAACCTGTGTGTGTGTGTGATAGGTAGGTTTAGGGGTCAGGTTAGTGTGTGTGTGTGTGTGTGTGTGTGATAGGTAGGTTTAGGGGTTAGGTTAGTGTGTGTGTGATGGGTAGGTTTAGAGGTCGTGTTAGTGTGTGTGTGGTTGTGTGTGATCGGGTTTAGGGGTCGGGTTAGTGTGTGTGAACCTCAGGAAACTCACTGTCATTGTTGTGTTTGTTCTGTAGAAAGAAAAGGAGGAGCGAATCTGCGGCCCCTGGATCCCCGACGACGGGCGAATATTCACTCACACCATCTCGACTTCTGGAACAATGACCCAGACCAACTGGAGCGCCAAGGTCCTACACACACACACACACACACACTCAAACACACAGACACTCACAAACTCAAAAAACAGCAGTTTGTTTTGCTATACTTGTGAGGACTCTCCATAGGCGTAATGGTTGTTATACTGTACAAACTGTATATTCTATCCCCTTACACTAACCCTATCCCTAAACCTGCCCATCACACACACACACACACTGCCCCTATCCCTAAACCTGCCCATCACACACACACACACTGCCCCTATCCCTAAACCTGCCCATCACACACACACACACTGCCCCTATCCCTAAACCTGCCCATCACACACACACACACTGCCCCTATCCCTAAACCTGCCCATCACACACACACACACTGCCCCTATCCCTAAACCTGCCCATCACACACACACACACTGCCCCTATCCCTAAACCTGCCCATCACACACACACACTGCCCCTATCCCTAAACCTGCCCATCACACACACACACATACACACACTGCCCCTATCCCTAAACCTGCCCATCACACACACACACACACACACACACACACACACACACACACACACACACTAACCCTATCCCTAAACCTGCCCATCACACACACACACATACACACACTGCCCCTATCCCTAAACCTGCCCATCACACACACACACACACACACACACACACACACACACACACACACACACACACACACACTCACACACACTGCCCCTATCCCTAAACCTGCCCATCACACACACACACATACACACACTGCCCCTATCCCTAAACCTGCCCATCACACACACACACATACTGCCCCTATCCCTAAACCTGCCCATCACACACACACACATACACACACTGCCCCTATCCCTAAACCTGCCCATCACACACACACACATACACACACTGCCCCTATCCCTAAACCTGCCCATCACACACACACACATACACACACTGCCCCTATCCCTAAACCTGCCCATCACACACACACACATACACACACTGCCCCTATCCCTAAACCTGCCCATCACACACACACACACACACACACACACACACTAACCCTATCCCTAAACCTGCCCATCACACACACACACACACTGCCCCTATCCCTAAACCTGCCCATCACACACACACACACACACTGCCCCTATCCCTAAACCTGCCCATCGCGCACACACACACACACTGCCCCTATCCCTAAACCTGCCCATCACACACACACACACACTGCCCCTATCCCTAAACCTGCCCATCACACACACACACACACACTGCCCCTATCCCTAAACCTGCCCATCACACACACACACTGCCCCTATCCCTAAACCTGCCCATCACACACACACACATACACACACTGCCCCTATCCCTAAACCTGCCCATCACACACACACACATACACACACTGCCCCTATCCCTAAACCTGCCCATCACACACACACACACACACACACACACACACACACACACACACACACACACTAACCCTATCCCTAAACCTGCCCATCACACACACACACATACACACACTGCCCCTATCCCTAAACCTGCCCATCACACACACACACACACACACACACACACACACACACACACACACACTCACACACACTGCCCCTATCCCTAAACCTACCTATCACACACACACACATACACACACTGCCCCTATCCCTAAACCTGCCCATCACACACACACACATACACACACTGCCCCTATCCCTAAACCTGCCCATCACACACACACACATACACACACTGCCCCTATCCCTAAACCTGCCCATCACACACACACACATACACACACTGCCCCTATCCCTAAACCTGCCCATCACACACACACACACACACACACACTAACCCTATCCCTAAACCTGCCCATCACACACACACACACACTGCCCCTATCCCTAAACCTGCCCACCACACACACA
>NC_136893.1:1910951-1918451 GCF_949152265.1 Phoxinus phoxinus
TATGAGTGAGTGTGTCTGTAAATGTGTGTGTGAGTGTGTGTCTGTAAAGTGTGTGAGTGTGTGTCTGTAAATGTGTGTGTGAGTGTGTGTCTGTAAAGTGTGTGAGTGTGTGTCTGTAAATGTGAGTGAGTGTGTGTCTGTAAAGTGTGTGAGTGTGTGTCTGTAAATGTGAGTGAGTGTGTGTCTGTAAATGTGAGTGTGTGTCTGTAAAGTGTGTGAGTGTGTCTGTAAAGTGTGTGAGTGTGTCTGTAAAGTGTGTGAGTGTGTGTCTGTAAATATGAGTGAGTGTGTCTGTAAATGTGTGTGTGAGTGTGTGTCTGTAAAGTGTGTGAGTGAGTGTGAGTCTGTAAATATGAGTGAGTGTGTCTGTAAATGTGTGTGTGAGTGTGTGTCTGTAAATGTGTGTGTGTGTGTCTGTAAATGTGAGCGAGTGTGTGTCTGTAAATGTGTGTGAGTGTGTCTGTAAATGTGTGTGAGTGTGTGTCTGTAAATGTGAGTGAGTGTGTGTCTGTAAATGTGAGTGAGTGTGTGTCTGTGAAGTGTGTGTGTGTGTGTGTCTGTAAATGTGTGTGTGTGTGTGTGTGTCTGTAAATGTGAGCGAGTGTGTGTCTGTAAATGTGAGTGAGTGTGTGTCTGTAAATGTGTGTGAGTGTGTCTGTAAATGTGTGTGAGTGTGTGTCTGTAAATGTGAGTGAGTGTGTGTCTGTAAATGTGAGTGAGTGTGTGTCTGTGAAGTGTGTGTGTGTGTGTGTCTGTAAATGTGTGTGTGTGTGTCTGTAAATGTGTGTGTGAGTGTGTGTCTGTAAATGTGTGTGAGTGTGTCTGTAAATGTGTGTGAGTGTGTGTGTCTGTAAATGTGTGTGTATGTAAAAGTGTGTGTAAATGTGAATGTCTGTAGATGTGTGTGTGTGTCTGTAAATGTGTGTGTGTCTGTAAATGTGTGTGCGTCTGTAAAGTGTGTGTGCTAGTGTGTCTGTAAATGTGTGTGTGTGTGTTTGTGCATATATTTGTGTGCATGTGTTTGTTTCAGTGTCTAATATGTGTGTGTGTGTGTGTGTGTTCAGACTACGTTGCCCGGGCGACCATGGGCAGCATCATGAGCGTGCCAGCGGCGAACAGCGACTCTAACGCGAGCTGTGTGACGGGCCTGAGCTCCTACACCGGCGTCCCCACGACACGCAAACAGCTCTACACACACACCGGCATCTAGTGAGTTCACACACACACACACACACACACCGTATGCAAGTTTGGGCTCAGTACGATTTTTAATGTTTTTGAAATAGTGTCTTCTGCTCACCAAGGCTGCATTTATTTGATTTTTTTTTTTTAAACAGTAAAAACGCTGTTTTCTATGTGAACATATAGTAAAATGTAAATTATTCCTGTGATCAAAGCTGAATATTTGTGTGGAAATCGTGATAAATTTTATTTTTCAGGATTCTTTGATGAATAGAAAGTTCAAAAGAACAGCATTTATTTGAACCAGAATCGTTTGTAACATTTAAATGTCACATTTGACCAATTTTATGCGCCTTTGCTTAATAAGTGTTAATTCCTTTTTATTTATTTATTGAAACTTGAAATATATAATGTTATTAATTCTGTTCATCTTTTCAGTGATGGACGCACCGTTGCCATCAGGAAAATAAAAACAAAAACATTTTCTCTCTCGAAGACGATTCGTCAAGAGGTGAAGCAAGTCAGGTGAGAATGACCCGAACACGACATCATCATCGTCCTCCTCGTCACGGTCATCAGTGTGATCCAGGTGTGTGTGTGTTTGTCTTCAGGGAACTGGACCATCCGAACCTCTGTAAGTTCTTTGGAGGTTGTGTGGAGCTTCCCAACATCGTCATAGTAACGGAGTATTGTCCTAAAGGAAGCCTGAACGACGTCCTGCTGAACGACGAGATTCCTTTAAACTGGGGCTTCAGGTACACACACACACACACACACACACACACACACACACACACACACACACACACACACACACACACACACACACACACACACACACACACACACTCACTCACTCACTCACTCACTCTTACACTCAAACAAAACATAAAATAACAAATGTCAGTGTGTGTGTGTTTGCAGGTTCTCCTTTGCGACAGACATCGCTCGTGGTATGTCGTACCTGCATCAGTTTAAGATCTGCCACGGCCGGCTGAAATCAGCCAACTGCGTGATCGACGACCGCTGGGTCTGTAAAATCACAGGTACGGCGCGTGCTTCTCTGTCATACTGCTCGAACTCACCTGTGCTGTCTGTAACACACCTGTGCTGTCTGTAACACTCCTGTGCTGTCTGTAACTCACCTGTGCTGTCTGTAACTCACCTGTGCTGTCTGTAACACACCTGTGCTGTCTGTAACACACCTGTGCTGTCTTTAACACACCTGTGCTGTCTGTAACACTCCTGTGCTGTCTGTAACACACCTGTGCTGTCTGTAACACACCTGTGCTGTCTGTAACACTCCTGTGCTGTCTGTAACACACCTGTGCTGTCTGTAACACTCCTGTGCTGTCTGTAACACACCTGTGCTGTCTGTAACTCACCTGTGCTGTCTGTAACACTCCTGTGCTGTCTGTAACTCACCTGTGCTGTCTGTAACTCACCTGTGCTGTCTGTAACACACCTGTGCTGTCTGTAACTCACCTGTGCTGTCTTTAACACACCTGTGCTGTCTGTAACACTCCTGTGCTGTCTGTAACACACCTGTGCTGTCTGTAACACACCTGTGCTGTCTGTAACTCAGCTGTGCTGTCTGTAACACTCCTGTGCTGTCTGTAACTCACCTGTGCTGTCTGTAACTCACCTGTGCTGTCTGTAACTCACCTGTGCTGTCTGTAACTCACCTGTGCTGTCTGTAACACACATGTGCTGTCTGTAACTCACCTGTGCTGTCTGTAACACACCTGTGCTGTCTGTAACACACCTGTGCTGTCTGTAACACTCCTGTGCAGTCTGTAACTCACCTGTGCTGTCTGTAACACTCCTGTGCTGTCTGTAACTCACCTGTGCTGTCTGTAACTCACCTGTGCTGTCTGTAACTCACCTGTGCTGTCTGTAACACTCCTGTGCTGTCTGTAACACACCTGTGCTGTCTGTAACACTCCTGTGCTGTCTAACACACCTGTGCTGTCTGTAACTCACCTGTGCTGTCTGTAACTCACCTGTGCTGTCTGTAACACACCTGTGCTCTCTGTAACTCACCTGTGCTCTCTGTAACTCACCTGTGCTGTCTGTAACACTCCTGTGCTGTCTGTAACTCACCTGTGCTGTCTGTAACTCACCTGTGCTGTCTGTAACTCAGCTGTGCTGTCTGTAACACTCCTGTGCAGTCTGTAACTCACCTGTGCTGTCTGTAACACACCTGTGCTGTCTGTAACACTCCTGTACTGTCTGTAACTCACCTGTGCTGTCTGTAACTCAGCTGTGCTGTCTGTAACACTCCTGTGCAGTCTGTAACTCACCTGTGCTGTCTGTAACACACCTGTGCTGTCTGTAACACTCCTGTGCTGTCTGTAACTCACCTGTGCTGTCTGTAACTCACCTGTGCTGTCTTTAACACACCTGTGCTGTCTGTAACTCAGCTGTGCTGTCTGTAACACTCCTGTGCAGTCTGTAACTCACCTGTGCTGTCTGTAACACACCTGTGCTGTCTGTAACACACCTGTGCTGTCTGTAACACTCCTGTGCTGTCTGTAACACACCTGTGCTGTCTGTAACTCACCTGTGCTGTCTGTAACACACCTGTGCTGTCTGTAACACTCCTGTGCTGTCTGTAACACTCCTGTGCTGTCTGTAACACACCTGTGCTGTCTGTAACTCACCTGTGCTGTCTGTAACACTCCTGTGCTGTCTGTAACACTCCTGTGCTGTCTGTAACACTCCTGTGCTGTCTGTAACACTCCTGTGCTGTCTGTAACACACCTGTGCTGTCTGTAACTCACCTGTGGTGTCTGTAACACACCTGTGCTGTCTGTAACTCACCTGTGCTGTCTGTAACACTCCTGTGCTGTCTGTAACACACCTGTGCTGTCTGTAACACTCCTGTGCTGTCTGTAACACTCCTGTGCTGTCTGTAACTCACCTGTGCTGTCTGTAACTCACCTGTGCTGTCTGTAACAGACCTGTGCTCTCTGTAACACTCCTGTGCTGTCTGTAACACACCTGTGCTGTCTGTAACTCACCTGTGCTGTCTGTAACACTCCTGTGCTGTCTGTAACACACCTGTGCTGTCTGTAACACTCCTGTGCTGTCTAACACACCTGTGCTGTCTGTAACTCACCTGTGCTGTCTGTAACTCACCTGTGCTGTCTGTAACACACCTGTGCTCTCTGTAACACTCCTGTGCTGTCTGTAACACACCTGTGCTGTCTGTAACTCACCTGTGCTCTCTGTAACTCACCTGTGCTGTCTGTAACACTCCTGTGCTGTCTGTAACTCACCTGTGCTGTCTGTAACACACCTGTGCTGTCTGTAACACTCCTGTGCTGTCTGTAACTCACCTGTGCTGTCTGTAACACTCCTGTGCTGTCTGTAACACTCCTGTGCTGTCTGTAAATCACCTGTGCTGTCTGTAACTCACCTGTGCTGTCTGTAACTCAGCTGTGCTGTCTGTAACACACCTGTGCTCTCTGTAACTCACCTGTGCTGTCTGTAACACTCCTGTGCTGTCTGTAACACTCCTGTGCTGTCTGTAACACACCTGTGCTGTCTGTAACACTCCTGTGCTGTCTGTAACTCACCTGTGCTGTCTGTAACACACCTGTGCTGTCTGTAACACTCCTGTGCAGTCTGTAACACTCCTGTGCTGTCTGTAACTCACCTGTGCTGTCTGTAACTCACCTGTGCTGTCTGTAACTCAGCTGTGCTGTCTGTAACACTCCTGTGCAGTCTGTAACTCACCTGTGCTGTCTGTAACACACCTGTGCTGTCTGTAACACTCCTGTGCTGTCTGTAACTCACCTGTGCTGTCTGTAACTCACCTGTGCTGTCTGTAACTCACCTGTGCTGTCTGTAACACTCCTGTGCAGTCTGTAACTCACCTGTGCTGTCTGTAACACACCTGTGCTGTCTGTAACACTCCTGTGCTGTCTGTAACTCACCTGTGCTGTCTTTAACACACCTGTGCTGTCTGTAACTCAGCTGTGCTGTCTGTAACACTCCTGTGCAGTCTGTAACTCACCTGTGCTGTCTGTAACACACCTGTGCTGTCTGTAACACTCCTGTGCTGTCTGTAACACACCTGTGCTGTCTGTAACTCACCTGTGCTGTCTGTAACACTCCTGTGCTGTCTGTAACACACCTGTGCTGTCTGTAACACACCTGTGCTGTCTGTAACTCACCTGTGCTGTCTGTAACACACCTGTGCTCTCTGTAACTCACCTGTGCTCTCTGTAACTCACCTGTGCTGTCTGTAACACTCCTGTGCTGTCTGTAACTCACCTGTGCTGTCTGTAACACACCTGTGCTGTCTGTAACACACCTGTGCTGTCTGTAACACTCCTGTGCTGTCTGTAACTCACCTGTGCTGTCTGTAACACTCCTGTGCTGTCTGTAACTCACCTGTGCTGTCTGTAACACTCCTGTGCTGTCTGTAACTCACCTGTGCTGTCTGTAACACTCCTGTGCTGTCTGTAACTCACCTGTGCTGTCTGTAACACTCCTGTGCTGTCTGTAACTCACCTGTGCTGTCTGTAACTCAGCTGTGCTGTCTAACTCCTGTGCTGTCTGTAACTCACCTGTGCTGTCTGTAACACTCCTGTGCTGTCTGTAACTCACCTGTGCTGTCTGTAACACACCTGTGCTGTCTGTAACACACCTGTGCTGTCTGTAACTCACCTGTGCTGTCTGTAACACACCTGTGCTGTCTGTAACACACCTGTGCTGTCTGTAACTCACCTGTGCTGTCTGTAACACACCTGTGCTGTCTGTAACACACCTGTGCTGTCTGTAACTCACCTGTGCTGTCTGTAACACACCTGTGCTGTCTGTAACTCACCTGTGCTTTGAGCAGATTACTGTCTGTGGGTTTTCCGGCGCGAGGACTGCGCTGAGCCGCTCACCACGTACCAGCAGAGACTGAAGGAGGTTTACACTCCACCTGAAGCCCAGAGCGGCAGCCAGGAGCCCACGCTGGCCGGAGACGTGTTCAGGTGCACACACTAGCACACATCCTTCTCACTCACACACACAGTATCATAACGGATTTTCATTGTTTTTCATTTGCAGCTATTCAATAATCTTATTGGAGATTGCGACCCGGAATGATCCAGTGCCGGTGAGCACGTGTGTAAACCTCTGTCATGATTATTGACTGATCGTCTGATCCCAGTTATTGACACATAACGTGTGTCTGTGTGTGTCTGTGTCTGTGCATGTGTGTGTGCTTCAGGTGGATGATGGCTCTCTGGAGTGTGGCTGGTGTCCTACGCTGCCGGAGCTGATTTCGGGGAAAGCCGACAGCACTTGCCCCTGCCCTGCTGAATACGCTGAGGTGTGTGTGTGTGTGTGTGTGTGTGAACTTGTACGAGCCTCATGAAAACATTCACCCCAAAACAAAAGAAAAAATATATTACTTCAAGAAAATGAAGCCTGTGTCTGACACATTGACATCACAGCACAGAACGGCTCTAATCCTGAACATTGTATAAGCATTAGTTTATGTGTCACTGAACGGTAAAAATTAAGCGTATGTAAACTTATTTTTACTCTCTCTCTCTCTCTGTTTCTTCTCCTTTCATCGTGTTTTCATGCTATCAGCTGATTCGTCGCTGCCGTGCTCATAACTCCACCCACCGGCCCACCTTTGAGCAGATCCGCAAGTTTGTCAACAGAATCAACCCACATAAAGTCAGTCCTGTCGACATGATGATGGAGCTGGTCAGTGCAACACACACACACACACACACACACACACACACACACACACACACACACACACACACACACACACACTTATTAGTCATTTGTCAATATATTTTAATATATAAGTGAGTACATTTCAGGCCCTCATAAGTAGAGCTAAACGTACATCAAATGTCCTTACAATCATAACAAACCTGTGTGTGTGTGTGTGTGTGTGTAGATGGAGAAGTACAGTAAACATCTGGAGGTTCTGGTTGGTGAACGAACGCAAGATCTGATGCTGGAGAAACAGAAGACCGACAGACTGCTTTACAGTAAACTAACACTAATGTTACTAATGATGTATGTCACGCGAGGTTCTTGCCTGTCTGCTTCTCCCAACGTCAAACACACAATATCACAAAATATCAAGAGATCAGTTCAATAACAGCGTCAACGTTGCAAAGGTAATCAATTCAATTTCAGTTGTAACAGCGTGTCCTAACTAGAGCGGTGCGATGAGATTACAGCGACAAGCAGTCTGTCCACACCAGATGCGACGCAACTACAGTACAAGACACGACACAATCAATCCACAATCACAGCCAATCAGAAGAGTGTGTGGGCGGAGTCTCT
>NC_136893.1:1923451-1948451 GCF_949152265.1 Phoxinus phoxinus
TCCACTTCTAGTGTCTGAATGATGCCAGATAACTCACGGATCAGTTGTTGGTTGTGAGATGAGTGTGTGTGGTTCAGTCTGGCTTTATCCGGATCTTTCTGATGGCGTCTTCAGGTCCAGTTGTAGCAGGAGTTGTGGGAACTAAGATGCCGAGATATTGTCTGTTTGGAGACACGGTGAACACAGCGTCCCGCATGGAGTCCACCAGCGAAGGTGAGGAAAGCATCAGGTGAAGGGTCACCAAACCCGGTTTCAGCAGCAGGCAGTTCTCAACAGTTATATATATATATATATATATATTTTGCAAGTCAGACAAGTAATTTGGCGATGTCACTTTGAAAGACCACAGGGGCCGGTTTCACAAAGATAGACTTTGACTATGGCTTAGACAGTGTTGGGGGAAATGCATTACAAGTAACTTGAGTTATGTAATCAGATTACTTTTTCAAGTAACTATTAAAGTAACGCATTACTTTTAAAATTTACAACAAAATATCTGAGTTACTTTTTAAAATAAGTAACGCAAGTTACTTTGTTTTCCTATTTATTGACTGACAGCTCTCCTGTCCTCATGTTGAGACAAATCAAAGTGCAGAGTGTGTGTGTGTGTTCCTCAAAATGAATAAAATCAGTGAAATGCAGAAATAACTAAATATGTTAAATAAAACATAATTTGTATGCATTTAATCTCACTTTATTGACCAATGTACTGGCTTCTGACCTTCGATTATTCAGTTAAATACGCAAAAATGACTATAGATAGATAGAAAGGTTTGCTTGTTTGCTTTCCTCTACTGTACACATGTCCTTCAGTCTGAGGATTATTATTATTTCACTTTTGCTGTGAAAGGGTCTTTACATTTGCCCAAAACTATTACTTTTGTGTTATAAAAAAACAAGCCCAACCCAGGTGGGGGAAAAAGTAACGCAAAAGTAACGTAACGCATTACTTTTCTAAAAAAGTAACTAAGTAATGCAATTAGTAACTTTTTAAGGGAGTAACGCAATATTGTAATGCATTACTTTTAAAAGTAACTTTCCCCAACATTGGGCTTAGATATAGTAGATAGTCAGACTTCAGATAGACACTTAATCAGACCGTTTCACAAAGCACTTAAGACTTTGACTATCTTAAGTAGGACTACACTGCAATGCATTCTGGGTAAACTAAGACACTTTTTTCAAAACAAAAAACATGGCGGATCGAGTAAGCGCATTCAGCCGCTCAGTGCAGTTTATCCCAGCAGAAAATATGAGTTTGTTGGAGGAGTATAACAGCTACAAGGACATTTTACTTGGGAAATTGAGCGGAGAATGTAGTAACAAGAAGAAATGTTTGGAAAAAGATTGCCATGAAAGTTAACAGCGTTAATCCGACCGGTGAGCGTTAAAGACGCACAGAAAAGATACAAAAACGAAACCGACGATGAAGTCCTCATTATTATATATTTCCAGTAGGTTACTGCGGTCCCTAAAAACCCGTTCCCTTCTCAGCGCTCTCCACGTCTCTGCAAACCACAAATTATGAGCCATTTTCCCTTTTCTTTTGGCCGTTTGTGATGTAACTGATTGTTACTGCTGGTTGCCAAGGTAACAGCGTCTTAGACTCTTAGGTAAGGTGTCTAATATTTTTGGTCTAAATTAAGTCAGTCTTTATTTTTGTGAAACAGTCTAACTTGCATTAGACTAGTCTATAAGCACATTTTAGACTTGTCTAACACTATAGACCGGTCTAAAATAGCTTTGTGAAACCGGCCCCTGGTGAAACTTGAAAAAATGTGAATATGGTGCAAAAGTTCATTTATTTCAGTAATTCAACTTAAAAGGTGAAACTAATATATTATATAGACTCATTACATGCAAAGTGAGATATTTCAAGCCTTTATTTGTTATAATTTTGATGATTTACAGCTTATGAAAACCCCAAATTCAAAATTATAATATTGTGAAAAGGATTTCATAAGCTGTAAATCATCAGAATTATAACAAATAAAGCCTTGAAATGTCTCACTTTGCATGTAATGAGTCTTTACTGAGTCTTTACTTGCATGTAATGTAAGTTTTTTACAACAAAAATGAAACACACGGAGCTCACTGAAGCTGGACTGTGACGCTATTTTCTTCTGGAAACACATTATTTCCCTGTTATCTCTGTAAAGCTGCTCTGAAACACTGTATTGTAAAAAGCACTGTATAAATAAATGTGACTTGACCGCTGTAATTGAATGCAGATGTTCACATGTGTACTCCTCATGGAAAATATCCATAAATGCGCAGTTGCATGTTTAATATTGTGTTGGTCTGTAGCGCTGAAGACCCAGTGCAGCTCGAGTGTGTTTTACCTGCTGGAGGAGATCGGCGGATACACACTCACCTGCAGAGGTGTGTTACAGGTCAAGGTGAGACACACTCCTGTTCTGACGCTGAGAATGCCACACGCACCAGAAGTGCATTCTTCTAGTAAACGCTGTATTTGAAACATTGTCACATTGAATTTAAAACATGTTGCAATGTTTCAAATACATTGTAAAAAAAAAAAAATCGTAACACCACAATACAGTGTGTATTGTGAAAAGCGCTATACAAATAAACGTGTGTTTTCTCAGGGTAAAGGTGACATGGTGACGTACTGGCTGGAAGGGAAACATTCTTCAGCTCCCAGTAAAGATGCCAAAGCCTTGCCGCCTCAGGAGCTCGAGCGACCCGTGAGGGTCCCAGAGCTACAGAACGAGGATTACTCCAGTATCCCAGGAGTCCTCAGCAGCTCCGACAGCACTGGCCCCCTGTGTGACGCAAACTGACACACACACACACACACACACACACACACACACACACACACACACACACACACACACACACACATCAACACGTTGTCTTCTTTTAATACTTCACTTTCACACTTCAGAACTTTAGCAGCAGAAATGGTTTTAAATAGATTTATAAATGGTTCTATCAGACGCTTTTATATAGAACCTTTTATGGGTTCCCATCATGCCACCATTTTGTGGATTTAGTTTTAATTCATTCATTTTGATTTATGTTTCAATTTGAATATTTTTTTTTTATGAATTAAGCAGCTCGTAAACACACTGGGAAAAAAAAACACAAGTAAAATGTACTTAATTTTTCTTTGGCAAGTTTTTGCACGAATATTAAAGTAAATTTCCCACACGGAATTTAGTAAACTCTACTTAACTAAGTTAAGTGAAAGTAACAAAAGAAATAAGTAATTATAACTTGGCTAGTAAGAAGTAGTAGAAGTTTCATTTGAAATACATTTCACTCAATCAATATAACATTGCATTAAATCACACTTATATGCTTTACTTAGAAACATCTACCGGTAAGTAATTAATACAATAAATATTCTAAATATATAGAGTTACAAGCTATGTGAACACGCAGAGCTCAATACTTGGCACACAATACACAATGACGGTAACATTTGATGGATCGTTTTTGTGTTTGAATGTGTTATTTTGAGTGGAAAATATACTCTAAATGTCACAAAATGGCAAGTTACGAATCCCAACAACACAAGCAATGATGAAACGGTGTAAATACAGCTGGAAAACAGCAGAAAATCAACCTAATTAATTATTTAAGGCCCACAGTGCATGATGGGAACACCAGTATCAGTAATTTTACCTAATTTTATAACGTTGATATTTACGGTTTAATTTCTACACGATTGAATTGAGTACTAATATAGAATTTACTTTTCATGTACATTACATAGTTTTTTTCTGTAGTATTTACTTAACCACAAAATAATTTTTAGCAGTGTACTTTACCACTAGAAAACAATTGAAATAACCGGTTAAACATTACATTATTATGCTATCATTTAAGCCATTTCTTACAGTGCTATGCATAAGTTTAGACACCCATGCTAAAGTTGACTAAAAAGAGGAATAAAAAATCATCTTTTGGAAATGGAACTTAATGCCTTAATTTAAAAAAATAGGAAAAATCCAACCTTTAAGGACACCAATTTTCTTTGTGAATGAATAATGTATCGTAAATAAATAAATGTTCTTCCTTAAAATACAGGGTGCATAAGTTTGGACACCCCTATGTTAAATTCCCATAGAGGCAGGCAGATTTTTATTTTTAAAGGCCAGTTACTATATGGATCCAGGATACTCTGCATCCTGATAAAGTTCCCCTGGCCTTTGGAATTAAAATATCCCCACATCATCACATAGCCTTCACCATACCTAGAGATTGGCATGGTTTTATTTCAGTTAGCCTAACAGCTGGTTTGATTTGCATTGAGAGATGATCTTATGGAAAGTACTCCATGCCAATCTCTAGGTATGGTGAAGGCTATGTGATGATGTGGGGATATTTAAATCCCAAAGGCCAAGGGAACTTTATCAGGATGCATAGTATCCTGGATCCATATAGTAACTGGCCTTTAAAAATAAAAATCTGCCTGCCTCTATGGGAATTTAACATAGGGGTGTCCAAACTTATGCACCCTGTATTTTAAGGAAGAACTTTTATTTATTTACGATACATTATTCATTCACAAAGAAAATTGGTGTCCTTAAAGGTTGGATTTTTCCTATTTTTTTAAATTAAGGCATTAAGTTCCATTTCCAAAAGATGATTTTTTATTCCTCTTTTTAGTCAACTTTAGCATGGGTGTCTAAACTTATGCATAGCACTGTATATAGAATATTTTTGGCATAAAGAGTATTTTAAAATTGAGTTAAGGATCCTAGAGTTCTATATAACCGTTGTATTTAAGAGTGAATATAGAGTTAGAGGGTTTGTGTCCTGTTTTATCATTAATGACCACAGTAAAATACTTCAATAAATGTAGTTTAGCTGATGTTTATTATTGATTAGAAAAACTGACTTTAATAACTTAGCATTTTTCTTCTGTATTTTCTCCTCGTTTGATCAGTCAGTGTTTTAAACAAAACCTAAAAACATGTCTTTTAAAAAAAGCTTTTCACTGAATGTATTTTATAGGTTTTCCTTTTAAACATTTATTGATCTTGATTTTTTAAATTGTATTACTCTGAGGCACTTTGAGATTGCTGTAATGTAAAGTGCAATAGAAATAGAATTTATTATTATTGTAGCATCAGAACAATTGTGGAATATCCAATACTCGTAGTGAAGTACTTGTATATGACCAGAGCGGCACATATGAGGAGTTTCTCACTCAGTTCTGCTTCGAGGTCGTGATTGTGGCGTTTCTTTGAGGTTTAGAATCCAGTATTCCTGTAATTCTTTTGTCTTTTATGAATTTAATAAACAACTCTGTCTCGTATTCTGTCCAAACACACCGCGTCTTCTGGTCAGGTGACTGTAAATGTGCAAAAACTGTTTCCATTGCAGTTTTGCTAAATATTTATTTTTCGAATTGCCTGAAAAACATGCAAGCGGAAAAACTTTTTTTGCGATAAATTGGAGTTTTTGCGAAATTGACATTGAGCGTATTTTCAATTTGCAATTTCAATTTGCGCAATTTGAAGGGTAATGGTAACGCAGCTAATTATAAGCACTTTGGTCAACTGTGGTTGTTCTTAAATGTGCTATACAGATAAACTTGAACTTAAACTTAAACCAGGGTTCCCACACCTTGGTTAACTTCAAATTCAAGGACCTTTCACGGACTTTCCAGGTCCAATACCCTCAAATTCAAGGATTTAATGTGGGGACACATTCGTAGTGTCGAACAACAAACGTTGAGGTTCCATCGTAGTTGTTTTGTGCACGCGTGACCGTCATGGCAACGTACAACAGAAAGATCCTTAAGCTACATTCACACTACAAGCGACTTTGTCGCTGCAGGTCGCCAGTGGCTGGCGGTTAGGTCGCTAGTGGGCGTTCCCGCTACTGGTTGCAAAGTAATGTTTGTGAGTGACATTCACGGACGTTTCTCCATGTTGTAGACAACAAATCAGTTTTCTTGCCACTACAAACAAACATTTTGGAAGGAAAATTCTAAATTTAAATGGAATCAGTACATATAATGCATAATATTAAAGAGAAACTGTAATATGAACGAGAAACTGTGAGTGCTTTTTGCCATTGCGGCTATTTAATTGCAACAAACGGGCAAATACCGGTCTATATGGGTTCACGAAACCAATCCGGCTCTGAGTCAGTACTGTGAACACCACTGTATGCACACGGAGATATATCACAACTTATAGCACAGTTTCTGACGGCTAAAATTAGCTTCTCGTTCAACTCGCCTCTGTCAGAGAGTGACGGATGATCACGCGCTCCACTGACTTCTCCTATTGGTTGTCGCTCCCGAAAGTCGCTCTTCATTTACATAAAGTTAAACACATCTCAACTTTGTCGCGTCGCCAGACACGCCCCATCAGGTCGCCAACGGCCGCGATTGTGCGTGTTGCCGGAAAACGCCCGCTCCCCATTGAAATGAATGGTAACGTGTCACTTTGTCGCTTGTAGTGTGAACGCAGCTTTACGGTGCAGGATCCACTTGTCTGACACCACTGTTGAGTGGTGTCGCGACGCCTCCCCACATTTGTATGGCCGTTGCTCAAGTTTACCGCTATGGGCGTGGTTTTGAGCCAGCGGCGAATGTTGAACAAAGGACCCGTGAGAGACTTCCCCCCGTCTCCATGTGCTCTACTTCTATTGGATAGTCGCGTCGCGTTCAACGGATTAATTTGCATAAAGATGGGCATCGGCCAGCTTTTTTGACGTGCAGCAGTCAATGCAGTGCCGCCTTCCCGGAATGCTTTGCGAGTTCCAAAGTCGGATGATGTCAGCCATAGGAATAAAGTGGAGTGCGGCGCGACAGAAGTGTCGCACGGACAAGTGGAAATGCACCGTTACGCAGGAAATACTAGTAGCTAACGTAAATCAAGCAAGCTAGTGTGCATAGGCCACGAAGTGTTGGCGAAATAATTTAGCGGACCGGCTGGAATTATATGGATTTTTCCCCCAGAAAACTAAATAAACTCAAGCACTTTCAATATTTATTTATTTTTCAGATTCACACACTTAGTATTTTAAGTATTTTAAGGATCCGTGGGAACCCTGATAAACATTTTATATGCACATAAAACATAAATGAAGGCATGGTGAAGGGAGGGATAAACACTATCTGGGTTACAGAGAGAGAATATGGACTCAGGTGTTAATCTGAATGAGAAGCTCTTCAGCAAATGACTGATGCGTGTGTTTAATTATCACAGACTGAGAGACAGACAGAGAGACAGACAGAAAGAGAGACAGACAGGCTGGTAAGTCCGTCACACATGTCGACTGCAGCTGATGCAGATTCACATTATCATCATAAAGCATCTTCATCTGTACTGATTACACAACAGTTTGGAGTTTCTATATGAAAGAATGAAACGGAAGAATGTGGAAGGATTTTAAAATATATATTTCACCTAGATTTGTACTTTATTTCGTAATTTGAAACATTCTAAATAGCAAATTACATTTTTAAATATATTCAAATAGTTACGGACGGTATTTAAAATGGTAATAGTAATAATTTTTCAGTGTTTTTACTGTATTTTTTATCATACAAATGCAGCATTGAGATATTGCTGACGATGAGAGCAATTAATAAACAAAATTGTCCATTGTGTGTGAAACGACATGAGTTCTTTTCTTTTTTTGTAGATCAGTTGTATAGCATCATACACACACATCTCAGTTCTACATGCGCAGTTTCTCGCTGCAGACGTGACCACCAACACACACACACACACACACACACACTGATTATAAATGTGGAAGAGACGCGGGCTGAGAGGAATAATCAGGCCGTCTGAAGGGTCTCGCTAATGAAATGCGTGAGCACCGCACGAGCACAAAAGAGCCATTCACTCAATCATTTCATTAACATCACAGAGAGCGAACACAAGAAACAGACACACGATGAAAGCCTCGGAGATCCACAAACCTGCATCACAAACTACACGAGCGTGAGTGAGGATGACCTTCATAATAACAGATATCTGGCTTACCTCACACACACAGTTCTCTGGCTCTCTAGAAAACCTTAAAGAACCCTGAAACCGAAACGAAACATTTAATGAAACATCAAGAAATACATACAACTACAAAAACAAAGCTGAACCAAAGTTGCAGTGCTATATAGAGCCAACTGAAGTTAAATACAAAACATTTTAATTTATAACGTTAACTGAAATAAAATGTATAAAAACCTTATGTTTTTTCCAGCCAGTTGTCAAAGTAACATCTCATTTCCATTTTATTTAACGTTATATACTAAAATAAGTAAAGAAACAGATTCTCCTCAGGCGAACCGTCAAAATAACCGTTGAAGTTTAAATGCCTGAGATTCGCGCCTCAGGAACGTGACGTATACACTCGTACGTTGTTTTTTTTACCAACAGAAAATGTCAAAACACAATAAAATAACAAAGTTTAACTAAAAACCATATTAATAAATCTACAATAGTATCTCAATAACTAAAATTAAAACTAGTATTACAACTAGTAAAACTAAAATAACACTGGAACCAATGAGAAAGCTTTATGAGTGAACACAACCACACTTCCAACATTAACTAATGACGACCTTTTGACCAGTGATTTTCTTTGTATTACCTTTCTAAGACTTGGTTAATTTTGGTCTTATTCCTTGTCTTTTGAACACACAGAACCAATAAATAACAGGCATGCTGGAATATTCCACGTTATGTCCTCGGATCTCCACACAAGCCCAGTGTAGTGTACATATCTAGTGCACTACGCCACCTACTGGCCTGATAGTGTAGCAGAAATACAGGGGCAGATCTAAAGAAAAATAATTTCAGCCTTTTTGTTTGAGAAATATATATTTCAAAATGTATGTGTTTAAGGGATTTTCCCCCAAAATTGTTTGAAAAACATATTTACAAAATACAAAGTATTTACATCATGGAAAAAACACAAAAAAAACACGGTAATACTTTATAATAAGGTTCATTAGTTAAAATTAGTTAATGAATTAACTAACATTTGTTACTGTATTTATTAATATTTTTTAATGTAAGTTAATAAAAATAGAGCTGTCCATTGTTAGATCACAGTGCATTAACTAATGTTAACAAATACAACCTTTGATTTTAATATTGTATATATAATTGTAATAATATTTTTTTTTATTAAATAACTTTCTTTATTTAGATCTTACCAAAAAGACAGTGTCAGGTCTAAAAAGAATCAAATAATAAAACAAATATGAATAAAAAATAAAAAATTTGTTTGAAAAAAAAAAGTCTTTAAAAGATTTCCCAGTGGAAAAATATTTTTTATTAAATAATTATTTTTTCTTTAGATCTGTTAGATCTAAAGAAAAATAATGATTACATACAAAGCATACAAGCCTTTTTGCTTGAAATACATACATTACAAAAGTATTTACATCGTTGAATTAAATGAAATAATAGATAAATAAATCACACATTATATACAAGATATCCTCAAAAATCTCCAGATCTCTGCTTGTTTCGTGAGGTTTTTTGGGCTTTAGATGAGTCTGTAACGACTGAAGTCCATCAGACGAACTGTCAATCATCTTTCATGTCTACTGAAGTCCATCAGACGAACTGTCAATTATCTTTCATGTCTGCTGTTGTTGGATCTGTTGTCTCTTCTCCAGTTCCCATTGAGCAGCGATTCGTGTGCCGTAGATCACGAATCCCCAGGACAGCAGAACCACTGCCAGGAGAACCTACACACACACACACACACACACACACACACACACCATCAGATATCTATCTTCACGTCTTCATCTTCTAGTTCTGCAGCTTAGTATCAAGTATTAATAAGTAAGCTAGTATTAAAGAACAATTATAAGATTATATCCATAGTATTGTTTTTTATTTGTTATTATCTAAAACCATTATCGTTTTTGTTCATTGGAATAAAGCTGAAATAATATATACAATATTTATAAAAAATCCATAAAAATGTTATAAAGCTATAATAGTAACACTATCTTATTTGTCATGGTATTAAACTATATAACGCTAACTAGTACCAATCTTAATTTACAATATACCCTACTATATTTATCATCAATAATTTATTGAAATACCCAAATCGTCTGTAAGTTAATATCATGAGCAGCTGTATTTCTAAAACTCACGATCGAGAATATTCTGTCCAAACAGCGTCGACTGACGAGCATGGTTTTTATGTCTGTTTACTTTAAACTTTACATTTAGACACTCAATGCCATAGACAGTATAAAGCTGCTTGTTAGCGTTAGCACAGTTAGCATGATATTACGACCGGAAGTACCTTTCATTACACTTCCGGTTCACCCACTCATTTTTCTTTTTCTTAATAGTTTTCCTAAAGTCCTTCTACAAATTCAGCAAAACACTGACATAATAAGAATCATGTTCAAACTGCAAAATAAATCACATAAAATATCTTATTTAAAAAAATAAAAATAAACTAACCCTGTAAAATTTCCGCCACATTCGAAAAAATAAATAAAAAAGAAAATCATGTTTGGCACATAAAAAGTACAAATAGATTTATGCCATAATTTAGACGTTTATCTCATGATTTAATTTTTAACGTCATAATTTACGTCATAGTTTCGACTTTCCATTTCATAATTTCGAATTTTTCATTCCTAAATTTTCATATCATAAATATGACTTAGTATGACATTTCGACTTTTTATCTAATAAATGTGACTTAGTTATTTCGTTGGCTTAGTTGAATCATTATTTCGAAATTAATCATTTTATTTATTACATACACAATTATTTTTAAGCCAAAATTATGATTTACAAAAAAAAGACGAATTTCTGCATTTACTCAGATTCTATTCAAATCTATTTCTATTCAAAAACTTTATTCATGTATTTATTTATTTATTTATTTATAGTTTACACATTTGTTGTAAAGATAGAAAGCGCTTTTTAGTCACGTGATCGTGTTGCAGTACCGCCCCGGTCCGTTGGGGGCGCGTGCGCGTGACGCCTGCCGGATGAGGTTCTCTGCTGTGTGTTCTGTTTCTCAACAGCAGTGCGAAACTCCTTCACTTCCATCGGCTTTTAATGTACATTTTCTTTTGTTTTCTGTGTTTATGATTACGGATATCACGCTGATGTGATATAGTTGTGTTAATGGGCGCGCGCGCATGCGGTTTGGATTATTTACAGTGTGTTTGAGGCTTTGTAATGAGGAGGTGATGATCAGGTGAGAATCTGTTTCATAAAACTATCTATTTGTTTTGTTTTTTTCAATCAGATTTCATTTATTCGCCCGTCTATTATCGATAAAGGTGTTTTATAATCGTTGCTTTGAAGGCAAGAGAGAGATATCCAGTGATCCTCGATGAAAACCGACAGCAATGTAACGTTAACTGGTTATTTTTTTAAATATGTCACATTTTTGATGGCATTTTGAACATAACATCGGTGTGTCAGTGTTTGCTGACTGTCAGTGTTTTCAGAGACACAAGAATGTCTTCGTTTACTCAATTTGAATTATCTTAATTTAAATTATTATTATTAAAGTCTTTATGCAAATTAGTTACACACTAAATGTCGCATTATCCACAAAAAGTACTGTCAATCTACTATGGTATTGTGATGGTATTAGATGGAGATACCATGGTGTTTTGATGTATACCGTAGTACTGAATGATTACATTATTCATATTCCATTATATTTACATGTTTTTTTTACATTTATTTACAAAGCACTTTATATATACCATGCTATATTGTCAAACTTGCTGCTTTTAAGCAATTAAGTAAGTAATAGTTGCAGAAAAACCCTTACTACAGTACATCTTTGGTGTACATTGAGTTTTTTTGTAATTTCTTTACTGTATATAGTTGAAGACATGTCATATAACACAGGGGATATATAACATAATGGTTGTGTAAGGGTTCACAGAAGTCAGGGTTCGGTACGTACCTCTCAGTTTTGGGGTCACGGTTCGATACAATTTCGGTACAACAGGAAAAATAAAAAAATCTCCAATGCTAGATTTCTTTTAATTTATTTTGAACACAGACAGTAGGGCAAATTATTACGGTTTGTTCCAACTAGTGGCATTTAATCCCCCTGAGTAAAGTAAAGTAAACACATTTTTACTAATAGACCCACTAATCTCTGTGTAAAAATAACATAAGGATGCTGCCATCTTCCCAAAGTAATTTAGTTAGAATTGCCATTTTGACCCCCTCTACATAATAGTGGATCCCACAGTAAAAATTCATCCTTTCATTTCTTTCACCAGAACAAAAAATATTTTTTAGCTGGGAACTAGGCCTAAACGTCAAGTAAATGTTGTTGACTCCTGTAATAATTAGCATTGTAAGTTGCATTGGATGAAATGTAACGTATACACTGAGCTGATGTTTTTGTGTGTGCCGTAGATGATGGCGCCCACTAAGATGAAGTTGCGTTTGAGGAAGAAACCCAGCGTTGGCAAATCTTCTCAGCGTTTATTGGCCAACGCGTCGCCAGACTCCAAATGCCCCATCTGCCTCGACGGCTTCAATAACGTGGCGTCGCTGGACCGCTGCTTGCACCAGTTCTGTTTCCGCTGCATCCACGAGTGGTCCAAAAACAAAGCGGAGTGTCCGCTCTGCAAGCAGCCGTTCCACTCCATATACCACTCCGTCAAAGGGGAAAAAGATTTTAAGGAGTTTGTGGTGCCGCCGGTGGAGAATGGAGCGGCTGCGAACGCCACCGCTAGCAACGCTCCCCAGCGCGTGCTACGCCCCCGAGCCCTTCGAGGGAGAGAGAGGCGGAGCCACAGAGCGCAACAACCCGTCCCTTCGTCTTCACCACCAATGGAGGAAGTCATGTTCGGCGGTCTCACAGACGCGGCGGCGCTAACGGATAACCAAGACGTGCAGCAAATGGTGCTACGACTGACGGCGCGCAGGCAAGGGCGGGGCGAGGGGCGGAACCTGCGCCGCTTACGGGACCAGGATGTTGTCGCGTTTCGGCGTGCGCTTTACAGGACTGGCGTACGCGTGCGCAACACGAGAGACGTCGGCCGCCAGAGGGATATTTCGGCGTCGTTCTTACGACAAAACCCTGGATGTTTGCGGCGACTTTTGCCTTGGCTACAACGCGAACTCACGGTGTTGTACGGTTCGCACGGATCGCTGGTGAACATCGTGCAGAACATCATCATCTCGCGCATTATGAACTATAACATGGAGGATTCGGCCATACGGGACGAGCTCCGCCCCTTCCTGTTGGCGCGCACTGACCACTTCCTGCACGAGCTGGTGAGTTTCGCTCGCTCCACCCTCAACATGGAGACGTACGACCAGCAGGCCATTTACGACTGTCCCGCTCCCAGCTACGAGGAGGGCAGCAGCTCGGACCTTTCCGTTATTGCCATCTCTGAGGTCAGTTTTTTATTATTATTATGTTACTTGGTTTAACCACAGCAGTTGTCTTTGTCATGGTGCACAACTATGGAGTCAATATAATGCCACATAGTTTTGCAAAAGAATAAAGTATCGCAAAAGAAAATAATGTTTTGCTCACAAAAATAAAGAAAGGCAAAGGTGAAAAAAGTATTGAGAAAAAAAATAAGATTTGCTAAATAAAAGAAAGTACTTCCACAAAAAGATAATTGCACTGCGAGGAGGCTTCCTGAGGAGTCATGAGCGAGGATACACTGGCGTATCCTTTGCGGAAGTTTTTTGTTGACTAAACGTGACGCACGTATCAATTCTCCTCCCCCTTCACATCACACATATTTCAACAGGGTATCTTGCTTTATTATTATTTATTATGAATTATTTAAATAACCAAACTTCAACAACGTGAGGGCAGATCATTTGAGCACTGCTGATGACACTGAAGTGACGCTCGAGTGATCAAGTATTCCAATGTATAAAAAAGCTTTAATTCGATTCCTCCGTCCTCATTTTCTTTCCTTGCAGCCTTCCCTCGCGTCCTACAGGGGGCGGAGCTGAGACGCGAGGGAAGGAAACGAGGATGCACAAATAAGAATTGAGAAGCACCCAATGAGTTTGTGACTTGAACACTGTTGCGATCTGCGTCTCCTGCTGATGACGCGGCTCCGCGGGGTTCTTGACTCCACCCTCACGATAAACCAGCGCCATGAAGAGCAACGCAGAGAAAAGGGAAGTGCAAAGGAGAAATGGTATTGCGAGCACACAGAAACGCAGAATCAAAGCAGCGTTGCAAATAACTTAGGTAAAAGTAGTTGTGAGTATGGAAAATATGTTGCAGAGATAAAATAGGATTACAGCTGTCATTGATTTTTGCAATAAATTATATCTTTCTTTTTGTAGAAGTACTTTATTTTATTTAGCTAACTTTATTTTTGTTTGCAAAACTTATTTTTTTCTCTTAATACTTTATTTTTGTTTTTGCAAAACTTCATTTTCTTTTGCGATACTTTATTCTTTTGCAAAACTATGTGGCATTATATTGACTCCATACACAACAGAGCTACATGTTTAATTGTTAATTCGGCTTTCTTTTAAAACTTTGATAAGTCCAATCACAACGAACATTCAGATCTGTGTTCTGATGCGTTTATATACTTGTGTACTTCAAACGTTTATATATGTACTTGTAATGTGCTCTATAGATCAGTTTTGTTTTTGTTCAAGGAACTTGGACAATCCTGAGCGGAAATATTGAGGTTTCCGTAAACAGTCATATACACCTAAATTTGTTGTGGGCCATCACACAAAGACAGCCACCTTAAATAAAAATAAAAAATCTAGTGGTTTTGCAATAGCAATAAATAGAGGTAAAAAATTAAACCTCTGTTGGACCACTAGAGATGGATTGACCCTAAATAGAGAGATTGAGGGGTGTCAAGCTCCAGATATGACCAAATATCCCCAACCATAAGTTTTTTTTCTTCCACTGGTAGAGTATGTGTTTGTATCACCATAAGTTGGATTCTCAGGTAATACACAAACTAATATAATGCTTTAATTGCGCTATAATATATTTTGGATCTCACCAAATTCATAAATCTCAATGATATTGAGTATGTCTATATCTCTACAGTAAGTCATATGATAGCTGTGTGTAAGAAGCAGAGCATAATTTAAGTTGTTATTCTCTTGAAATCATCCCCTATGAGGTGGTCTGACACTGTTTTATGTTTATTGTAAGCAGATAATGTCAGAGAACAGCAGAAGGGCATTATTGTGGTTTTGGTTATGTTCATGCTGAGGTCCAGTCTTAATTGTTGCATTGTCTTTTCTCACAGGATGATGATGATAATGACAGTGAGGACAATGTGACAGAGAATCCCTCTGCTGTCCAGGAACACCTTGCATCCATTGCCAATGCAAGTGGAACGGAAAGTTTGCTGAGCCAGTCAGCGTGGGATGACGAGACGCCTGGTCCCTCCTATTCAACCCTCTTTCCCTCTTCTAGCCAATCACAGGATGAGGGGGCGGAGCCAAGCTCAAGCACAGCCCCACCTTTCAGCGGCCCTGACATGACTGGGCCTGCGGCAAGTAGCAGCGTTTCAGCTGGACGGGGTGAAGATAACGAAGAGGAAGAGTGCCTGATTGTGGGATACGTGAAGCCGATGGCCGAACGGACCCCAGAGCTTGTTCAGCTCTCCTCGGATTCGTCTGAAGAGGAGCAGGAGGCAGCCGATACGAAGACGACAACCCCAGTGACGAAATTAGAAACATCCCAAATGGAGCTCCCTTCGCAGTCCCATATGAACCTGCGTATTCCCAGTTTATCCCCAGGTCTCGCTCCCTCATGCAGTCCCCAGCGGACACTCTCGGATTCACACAGCAGAGAAAGAGAGACCAATTACTTGTCCTGCCGCACTCACCTGTCCAACGATGGTTCAGATTTACAGCAGAATCAAGATGACACTGAGATCAAAGCTCATGGGAAACGCAAAGACCGCCGCTCTGTCAGCAAAGAGAAACCCAAGAGTTTAGAACAATCATGGCACGTCAAGACCCCAGATTGCTCGCCAACCCAAACACGTTCGCCTCCGAGTTGGTCCGCTCAGAGTCCTACCTTGTCTATTTGGAGCGGCAGCCCTGTCTCTGGGTCTCACGGTAGCGACTGCTCTACCTCTCTAAACAACACGAGCCAAGAGTGCCACGTACAAGAGAAACTCTCACAGTCTCCTTCCTACTCCAGGAAGAGGAGAATCAGGGAAATGAAGAGCAGGTCTCCCGACTTGGACTCGTTCCTTAGTTCCCACCATCCCAGAGAGTCACAGCGCTCTCGTAAACGCCGCAAGCGAGCGATCAGCAGCAGCAGCGCCGACTCGCAATCCGAAAGGTCCTGCCTGGACAAACCAAGTGGGAAACGCAAGTACAAAACCCGGCACTTGGAGCGAGCGGCCCAGCGGCTGCACGAGGAGGGAACTGCAACCAAGGAAAAGCGGCGACGGCGCAGTAGGGAACGATCTCCCAGTGTGGAGATCATCTACGAGCGAAGGGCACCCGAACCGCATTGGCACCAGCGGAAGAAGAGGAAGCACCGAAAGCGGAAGAGGGAACTCCGTTCACCCACTGTAATCACGATTGACAGCGACAGTGACCGTACCATCGACTGTCTGGACCGCGTCATGGATATTATAGACCAAACCGCTGCAGATGTCGAGCAGAGGGACGGGACTCCTGAGCGAGATATGAACCAGAACTTGAGTTGTACCTTAGCCTCCTCAAATCCTCAATCCGAGTCCTCGAGTCCTGTAGTCCGCACTGAACGCACACTAAACCTGGACGACTGTGTGGTGGACGTAGTCGACCGGAGTAGTTCCGACTGCTCCCGAAATTTGGATAACCACGAAGAGTTTGTGCCCGACCCCTTCACAATGGCTTCGATGTCACCAGCCCCACCTTCGGACACAAGACTTCTTGAAACTATCCTGCAAGATCTTGAGGAATTCCTACCAGAGGTGAGGCCGAGTCCTTACGCAAGTGCTCACGTCCAACGGGAGCGCGTTTCTAGCCCACGAAAAGACCAATCAGACACAAGAGGAGTTGCAGAAAACTTGGAGAACAAGAACACGGACGGCGACGGGCTGCAAGAGCTGGTGACCAAATTTGCTAGCTAGAACTAAAACAGACGTACATCGAGACTTTTTCTTACTTGTATAATGCTTATCTGAATCACTCAGTCTGTCTAGAGGTTTTTTTAATCTCATTTAAAGATTTCTGCTGGGAACAAATGCTTAAGAAACATTCAGACGTTTTTTTGTCATTTCCAATGTCATTATTATTGTTCATGTTGTTTATAGTTGCAGTGATCCTCTTCCTCGAATCTGGTGCTTACTTACTGTGCCACAGCCCAACAACAGTCATGTCTGGATGACTTGATGTAACCCTTTGTAGCAGCAAATACATTAGGGTTACTAACTAGACTAGTGGTTCTCCACTTGATTGGTTCCGGTCCCAGATTTTGGCTTTTGACCAACTGAGTAAAATATATGGGAAAATTTATTGATAAGGTAAGTTGCAGTTTAGTTGCATTTTCTGCTTTTTAACAGACCAGACGTCTGTTTTTGGGACCAGACTCACTGGTTGAGAACCACTGTTGATCATTTGTAATTCAGTCCCAATGAACTTTGAGAATTGTGTCTTTTTTGAACTCAGGGAACAGGTGACGTGCGCCTTCGTTACACAGTAAACTATGTGTATGTGGGACTATGGTGACACCCTGGAGATATAATTCACTGATCATGTCTACTGAACACACAACGAGCCTTCTTTACAACAGCTGTCCATCATGTCAGCCAACAATCAATAAATGCATTTAATAGATGTGCAATCCAGCGTCTGAATCGGTTTGTCTTTCTTTTTGAATTGCAGCATTAGTTCATCCATTTTGTGACCTGGTCATGATTGTGATGTGTTGTGTTATAACCAGTTGGGATACAGCAGAGTGATGAATCCTGTGTCTTCCAGGTAATGCTTTAAATAGCTTGACTACAGTATCAGGCATTGATAGTCTTTGGTAGAGTTGGGAGCCGGTTTGTTTGAAATTAAATAAAATAGCTGTCAAAACTGTTGCCTCAAATTTCATAATTGTGACGGTTTCACAGACGAGGCTTAGATTAAGCCAGGATTAGGCCTTAGTTCAATAGAGGTTATGCGCGTGACGTCACCGTCGGCCGGAGTGACTGCGGTCACGCCCACTGAGTGGCAAAAAAACTGAGTGGCAGCACTTTTTTTCAGGGTGAATGTGCGAGAAACACAAAACGCATGTAAACCGCGAAATAGGTTTGAGATTGACTGTGCAACTAGATTTAGCAAGAAATCTGAGGTATATGTTTTACAGACTGCTGAAAGCTACAGAACAGAGAAGCAAATGGATCGCTGCAATTGACAGAAGGACTCCTGGCAGAGAAAGGTGGATTTGCAGTTTTCCATTTTGTGTTAATATGCTGAATTTTGGGGGGTAAACGCATACCCTAAATATTGTATTGTTATTGTATTGACAACTCCTCAATTAAATATGTGTCATCCTATAATCTGCATAATATTGTTTTTAAATAAACACTGACAAAAAAACTATACAAGTTTTAGTGCTGGAAGTGATGATCAACTGGATTGTATTGACCTATGTTGTATTTATATAAAGCGTTCACAGGCAAATGTGCTTTATTTCCTTGGTGTCAAAATGTCACATATAAATGTCAGGAAACAAGCTGCATGTCAATATATCTAATATCATGGCAATATTTGGTAGTTGTAAGGAACACTAGTTTAAACTGATCATCGTTAAACCATTAAATCCAGTCAGGCAACATATTTTTTTGCCACTGAGGGAGTGTGTGTTCCCGCGGGAAAGTGACGTCAAGGTATGAATATATATCAGCATCCTTTTTTCTTTTTCTTTTTTGTTACAACAGGCTATAGCTAGCGCTAGCATAGCTTTTGGATTATCGCTAAAAACCATAGACAGTATGCTAAAAACCAAAAACAAGCTATGTGATCAACAAAAGTTGATGTGCTTATATTAAATAGCGCCCCCTCGCGATTTTCGCATATGATAGGACTGTAACCTGTGATTAAAAAGTCAAAATGGTTGTACACTTATGTGCTTTTTATATCAGTTATATAGTTTAACTACGTTTATTTTTAGGACATCTATAATGTATAGGAACCAGCTTAATACTGTGGAATTAATTATTATCCTCACTTCTATAGCTATGTGTTACCTCAATATTATTATTTATTATCAGAAATGTTTTCCAAAGTATCACGAGCTTTTGAGGTAAACTTTTTTTTTTGAGTTCCCCCTCAAGGATTTTGCGGATTTATTCGGAAAAGGGACACATTTGATTTCATTTTCGGTGAAATTCTCAATTGTTGTTGATGTTTTTGCAGCACTGACACAATGAGGAGTGTTGGCTGTGTCTTAAATCCTCGTGAGCTGACTAACAAGACGGCAGTTCTGGGCATCGTAGGCGTTTTGAACACGCCTTTATAGACAGCTCACTGGATGTTGAGACGACTGAGGTAAAATATCTTTCGCTTCCTTGTTTGTTGTAGTTTCGCTTTTGTTTCTTGATCAGATGTCGTGAGCTCAGGCTCAGTCAGGACGTATATAATAAGCCAGTCTTCATCATAATCAGTCCTGTCCCGAATAGCCGCAGAAATGTACGAGCAGGAAAAGGAGAATTTGCGGCGCTTGAGCGATTATATCGCGAAGATTTTACGACCGTCACTCATCAAAACCTTCATGACGACGTACTTTGATAAAGGTGAGTTAATGAACGAACTACAGGTAATTTCATAAGTTTCATAAAACCTGCAGAAACTTGTCATCTTCCTCAGTTAATATTTGATTAGAGTCCTATTGGATATTGGATGTATCAGAAATATATTTGTAATGTGTTTAACCCTTGTGCATTGTTCAAATTCCCATCCTTTCGTTATGTTCGTGGCTGAAAACAGCCACTACTTTAAACTGCTGTAAAAATTGATCAGATAAATATTTTTTTGCCATTTTTTTTGCATAAATCTATTAATCAACCTCAGTCCTGTTCAAAACTACTAAATGTTTTTAAAAAAATCAAGATTTTAACTCTTTAATTGCCAAATTCATAAATTATGTCACTGATTTGGGAGGGGAAAAAACACAAAATTACTTATTTTCAATATAAAATGTGATTGTGGACTGTATTTTTTTTTACCTTTTATCACAGTCTTGGACATGTCAAAGATTAGAAACAACATTGGTTTTGATGCATTGTTAGTTTTTGTGCAGCATCAGATTTTAACTTTTTCTCCCTCATTTACGGTTCGTGGCTGTTTTTGCCCCATTGACTTCCATTATAACCACATTTTTTGATTGCAAAGCCATGACACCATAAAATCATGCATTTTTGATTGTTGGTGGTTTTCCCTGTTGGGAAGAGGTAAAATTAGTAATTTTTACTGTTGATAACCAGGTGGCACCATTAACCCTTTATATAGGCCTGTGCAAAAAAAAGCTTAGTTTCTGGCTTTTACATGGAGTCATATGGAGTATAATAGCATAATAAAGTGTGTGTGTGTGTGTGTGTGTGTGTGTGTGTGTGTGTGAGAGAGAGAGAGAGAGAGAGAGAGAGAGAGAGAGATAACTCACCTTGATGCGTCTGAGAAAATCAAAATATGCACCTCAGCTCTCAGAACTACATGGAGTAAACAAAAACAAAGTAAGTGTATTTATGCATCTGCCTTTTGATGGTGAGAAATGCAGACTAAACAAAAACTAAGCAAGTGGATTTGAACACTTGCATGCAAGCCTGCTGGTCATTTGATGGTGAGAAGAGCAGGCAACATGAGAAAGGGCTTGACTTGTAGTGAAGTTTTAGAGATGATTCTGCAGCCTGACCCCTCCAGCGAGCTGCAGGATGTATTGTCTTCTCCCTCTGACACCACAGACTCAGGAGACTCAGATCCTGATTTGGATGTGGCACCCTCATCATCCTCTCTAGCTTCCACTGAAGGCGAGGAGGATTCAGAGGATCCTGGGTCTGGGTGGATTGGGAGAAACGGCGAAGTGTGGTTTTCCACCAACGCGGAGACACCTCCTTTTCTTCAGCCTGCCAGAGGCATGACTTCATGGCCGACGCGCTATGCCATCGCAAGGGTCCAGAACATCGATTCTGTGTTCAATCTGTTTTTTACGGGCGCCGCACAATGAGAAACTGGACCGGGGTGGACTCCACAGATCTCCGTGCCTACATGGGGCTACTGATTTTGGCCGGCGTCTACAGGTCCAGAGGGGAGTCCACACGTTGCCTGTGGGATGATCACAGTGGTCGTGCGATTTTTAGAGCCACCATGTCCCTCTCAAGATTCAAGAAATCAGCAGAGCTCTGCGTTTTGGAGGTTGGTCATGCTGACAATGAGGTCAATCATCTCGTCGGCCCTGGAGTCGACTCTGGCAGGCTGAAGAAAAGGAGGTGTCTCCGCGTTGGTGGAAAACCACACTTCGCCGTTTCTCCCAATCCACCCAGACCCAGGATCCTCCGAATCCTCCTCGCCTTCAGTGGAAGCTAGAGAGGATGATGAGGGTGCCACATCCAAATCAGGATCTGAGTCTCCTGAGTCTGTGGTGTCAGAGGGAGAAGACAATACATCCTGCAGCTCGCTGGAGGGGTCAGGCTGCAGAATCATCTCTAAAACTTCACTGCAAGTCAAGCCCTTTCTCATGTTGCCTGCTCTTCTCACCATCAAATGACCAGCAGGCTTGCATGCAAGTGTTCAAATCCACTTGCTTAGTTTTTGTTTAGTCTGCATTTCTCATTATCAAAAGGCAGATGCATAAATACACTTACTTTGTTTTTGTTTACTCCATGTAGTTCTGAGAGCTGAGGTGCATATTTTGATTTTCTCAGACGCATCAAGGTGAGTTCTCTCTCTCTCTCTCTCTCTCTCTCTCTCTCTCACACACACACACACACACACACACACACACACACACACACACACACACACACACACACACACACACACACACACTTTATTATGCTATTATACTCCATATAACTCCATGTAAAAGCCAGAAACTAAGCTTTTTTTTGCACAGGCCTATATAAAGGGTTAATGGTGCCACCTGGTTATCAACAGTAAAAATTTCAATTTTTACCTCTTCCCAACAGGGAAAACCACCAACAATAAAAAATGCATGATTATATGGTGTCATGGCTTTGCAATCAAAAAATGTGGTTATAATGGAAGTCAATGGGGCAAAAACAGCCACGAACCGTAAATGAGGGAGAAAAAGTTAAAATCTGATGCTGCACAAAAACTAACAATGCATCAAAACCAATGTTGTTTCTAATCTTTGACATGTCCAAGACTGTGATAAAAGGTTAAAAAAAATCCAGTCCACAATCACATTTTATATTGAAAATAAGTAATTTTGTGTTTTTTCCCCTCCCAAAACAGTGTCATAATTTATGAATTTGGCAATTAAAGAGTTAAAATCTTGATTTTTTTAAAAACATTTAGTAGTTTTGAACAGGACTGATGTTGATTAATAGATTTATGCAAAAAAAATGGCAAAAAAATATTTATCTGATCAATTTTTACAGCAGTTTAAAGTAGTGGCTGTTTTCAGCCACGAACATAACGAAAGGGTAGTGAATTTGCCCAGAGTGTACTGTTAAGTTTTTGAAAATTTTCAAAGCATTTTCCTAAAATATGTGTAAAAATAAGCTTTGTCACCAAAAATCATTCCATTTGCTGAAACACGGAAAAAGTTATGGCCAAAATAAGACTCAAAAATACCCCATAGTGGCTGAAAACAGCCCCAACAGCACATAAGGGTTAATAATGTTAGCATAATCAGAGAGTTTCTGCAGGACTAACACCCTGAAAAGACTTTTATGTCATACTGGATTGTTTTAATTTATTGGAGGTGATAAAAAGGACCCCAAAATGTTCTAAATTAAAAATGTAAATATATTTTTATTTTATACATTTAGATTGATTTTATTATTCATTCATTTATTTACACTGTTTTTTCTCTCAAGTTTTCCACGGACAACATAGCACTGCCTTGCAGAACCCAGTTTGAATAAAAATAAAAAATGAATAATAATGAAGGTTAAAGATAGCCTATATTTTTTAGTACTCTATTTAGTAGCCTAATGTTTATTTTTTAGTAATGTTTGAATCCTACAGGGAAAAAATATTATAAATATTGTACACACCAGTGTTGTTTTATATTTGTGACCCTGGACTACATGGTACAATTTTTTTAAAGTGAGATTTATACATAATCTGAAAGTTGAATAAATCAGCTTTCACTTGATGTGTGGTTTGTTAGTATAGGACAATATTTGGTCGAGACACAACTATTGAAAATCTGGAATCTGAGGGAGCAAAAAAATGTAAACATTGAGAAAATCTCCTTTAAAGTTGTGCATTTATGTTCACGATTGTGCTGCATTCACTCACAAAAATACATGTTTTATATATTTACGGTAGGACATTTACTAAATATCTTCATGGAACATGATCTTAATATCCTCATGATTTTTGGCATTAAAGAAAAATGGATAATCTTGACTCATACAATGTACTGTATAGTTGGCTATTGCCACAGATATACCCGTGCGGCTCCAGACTGGGTTTGGGATCCAGGGTCACATTTAGTATAGTTTTATTGATATTTTTTAAGTAGTTTTTATTATTAGATTTAAATTTTTCATGTTAATTAATAAAAAAATTAGTACTTTTGTTATTTTATTATTATTTTTCTTCTAAATATTGCTATTTAGTTTTGTTGTTGTTTGTTTCTAGTTAATAATTTTAGTTTTATAGTTTATTTCCAAGGCAACATTTCTAATTTTTATCTAGCTTGACTAATATTTATAATTTATTTTATTTCACTTAACATACATTTTTATAGTAGTTTAAGTTAACGATAATAACCCTGATTGACGCCATATGGTAGTGAATCCCCAGTGGGATTTTTTTCTTAACTGTTTGTAAGATTGTAGTTTAATTTAAAATGACTGGGCAATTCCATTCTGTGTCATTCTATTCAATTCGATTCTATTCTATTCTTCACAGAGATGGTGGAAAGGATTCTCTCTGCCGAGGAGACGTCTGTGACCGCCGCTGCCCAGATGTTGCTGGAACGGATGTGTTCTCTAGAGCAAGAGGGCTGGTTTCAGGCCTTTCTGGACACCCTGTTCGCCTCAGGTGAGATCAGGAATTACAGGACCAGCTGATAGATGCTATTATTTACACTAAGTGAAAGTGCCACTATTTTAATTTGCGCTTAAATAATAGTTATTTTTATACTTAGTGCAAATAGTGGCGATACTGTACTATTTGCACCTCTTTTTATTGTAGTGCATTATAAAACACTATGCAATAACAACAACAGCATATTCAGTGTACATGATTATATTTATTAAAATGCTTTATTGGGACATTGATATTACCTCCCCTAAACCTACCTGTTAAACTCGTCATTCCCACTATTAAATACCCATTAGGCACCTTTTTTCCACTTTTTAAAAAAAAATTGTGTTTGAAATAGACACTAACTCCGAGCTGATTTGCGATTAATGACGGATTCGAACAAGGGTCTCAACACCACTGTTATCAGACAGGTTTCTTTTTTAATTTCGCCTGGCTCAAGCAGTCAATGAATATCCTCTGCCGACAAGGTGGGCGATCTGCACCTGATGTAAATAAATGAAACACCAGAAATTTCAAAGTGTGTTTTTGAGACTGTCTTTGGTTCACTGCAGTTTTAAGCAGAAAATACTCAGCAATGCTGTCCACTTATGAACTTACACATGGTGTGTGTTAAAGCAGATTAATAACACCACATACACACATAAACAACATTAAAAGCTGGATTTTCACCACAGGGGGACTTTAAAAGTTACGTCCAGTCTTAATTAGATGACTAGTCTAAGTAGTTAATGCAACCGTCCACTAGCGTTTCATAATTATCCAAAGCGACTTGCAAAATCCAAGTCATAATTGGATACAAAAGCAATTCATCAAAGAGCCAACAATAATAGTGACATTCACAGCTTACG
>NC_136893.1:1958451-1960951 GCF_949152265.1 Phoxinus phoxinus
CGAAAACAGACGTAAGGCTGTATCTCCGCAACGCTTTGTTGGATTCAGACCAAATTTGCCACATGTCATCACAAGCATGACTTGAGGCTACATGCTGCGTTTCGGCGCAGCGCCACCTACTGGTCCGGAGATATGAAAAATGGCTATTTTTGCTTATAACTTCTGAACAGTTTGCCCAAAAATCATCAAATTGGTCTCGTTAGATTCAGGCCAACATGCTGAGTCGACTGATATCCAATTTTACCATGTCGGCCATTTTGGCTGTCGGCCATTTTGAATTTTGTGCTAAAATGCTGTATTTTAAGAACGCATGAATGGATTGTTACGAAACATGGTATGGGTCATCAGCACGATGCCCTGAAGGAGCGTGAGAAGTTTCGAAACAGCGCCACCTTGTGGTCAAAAGTTATAACAACATTTCCAAAAAGGCTAATAACCTTTGAATACATCTGCCTATTGAAATGCCACTGGTCTCAATAGATTCGCTGGGTCACGCTGAGAACATAGATACCAAGTTTGCCATATTTGGCCGAACTTCCTGTCCGCCATCTTGATTTTCAGTCAAAACCTACTTTGTCGAACTCCTAGACCGTTTGTCCGATTTTCACCAAAATCGAATCGTATCATCTCCACACTGTACCGACAAAAAGTTATGGAATTCGTGTTGATTCGTCAAACCGTTCTCAAATACCGCGCAAACAAATTTTACGTTGTGCTACAGCTACAGATTTAGTGCAAAAGTACTACATCGCCCATAACTCCTAGAGTCCGTTTGTCCTAGACTCAAGTGTCTCACACCACTGTGATCCCTGGCTCAAGGCGGACAAAATGGCTATCTCCAATTTCGATTTAGGCCAGAAAAATTTTCTGCTATGTCGAATTTTGTCCGAAACCTACTTTTGCAAACTAGTCCTAGGTTTTTCACCAGATCGGAACCAAACCAGTCTAGGACATTTCTCTGGACTCTCTAGATCAATAAATATCGAAAAAAAAGTTGAACTTTTGCATTTGGGTGGCTGTAACAGGGTCATTTAGAAAAGGGGCGTGGCAAAATACACTAAAAAGCCTATAAATCCCATATGAAAATTCAGAACTTCACCAAAATTGATGAGCATATGTGTCAGAACATGGTGAGGAAGCATGCAGAGTTTCATGGAGATCGGACCATAGGTGGCGCTGTAACTGGCAAAAAGCCTTCAATCTTATTAGGGGTTCAAGCATGAAATGCTGAAACCCTATTGTAATTAAGGATTCGTAAAACGCATCGTGCAGGCCAAACCGTAAGGCCTAGAGACGTGAAACCTGGCCAGATGGTAGGCCTCAATTTGGGGACAACCTATCAGAGTATGACCCCGAATGGCCCATAGGTGGCGCTACAGCAACCAAAAGTTCAAAATTGATCATAGCTCTTAGACCGTTTGTCCCAGGATCAAGTGCCCCAAATCGTTGGAATCCTTGGCTCAAGGCGGACAAAATGGCCATCTCCGATTTCGATTTAGGCCAGAAAAAAATTCTGCTATGTCGAATTTTGTCCAAAACCTACTTTTGCGAACTAGTCCCTGGTTTTTCGCCCGACCGGAGCCAAACCAGTCTAGGACATTTCTCTGGACTCTCTCGATCAATAGTTTTTGAAAAAAAGTAGAATTTTTGCATTTGGTTGGCTATAACAGGGTCATTTGGAAAATGGGCGGGGCAAAATACAGTCAAAAGCCTATAAATCCTAAACAAAAACTCAGAACATCACGAAAATCGCTGAGCATATGTGTCATGACATGGTGAACAAGCGTGCCGAGTTTCATGCAGATCGGACCATAGGTGGCGCTATAAATGGCAAAAAGGTTCCCTTATTATTAGGGGCCAAGCACTGAAGGTGCGGGCACCTATTGTATCTGTTCCCGTACCAAAAATAATTCTTCTTCTTCTTCCGCTCTGGGAGTCTATGGCAGCCCATAGAACCGATCGCGGGAAAGTTGTAATGGTTTGACATTCGGATAGAGGACAGTCCCAACATTAAATACACCAATTTTGGTGTGTCTAAGTCATTCCCTCTAGCGCCACCAACTGTCCAAAGTTTCACTCATGTTTATTCTAATAACTTTTGAACCACAAGGGCTAGAAACAAAATTATTTTTTCCTCTGATTCCTGACCTCGTGACGATTCGATTGCACCCAATGACGTCATTTTGCGCCATGAAAAGTTTTCCGCCATTTTGAATTTTCCGAAAAAGCTACTTTTTCGAACTCCTCCTAGGCCGTTGCTCCAATTTCCATAAAAATTGAATCAGATCATCTACAGACCATGCCGACAAAAAGTTATGGAATTCAAGTTGATTCGAATTACCGTTCTCGAATACCGCGCAAATAAATTGTACGTAGCGCTTGCAAAAACAGACGTAAGGCCGTATCTCCACAACGCTTTATCGGATTCAGACCAAATTTGGTACATGTCATCACAAGCATGACCTGAGGCTACATGCTGCGTTTCGGCGCAGCGCCACCT
>NC_136893.1:1965951-1968451 GCF_949152265.1 Phoxinus phoxinus
TTCTCTCAATCATTTAGTCAGCTGTTACTCTGTCCCTTTCTCTCATTCAGATCCGCCTCTGTTTTTAATGCAACATTAATTTCTCAACATCACATAAAAAAACTATTAAATAAATATTTACTCTACCTGCCAAAAGTTTGGAATAATTTATTTGGATAATTTTTCCCTCTTTTCCACTTTTCCTCAGGATGTGGAAAAACAATTGTGGCCGTGGCCATCTGTGAACACCACCTGAAAAAGCTTCCTGGACGGGCAAAGATCGTGTTCTTGGCAACCAAGGTCGACGTCTATGAACAACAGTACAAGCTTTTCAAGGAACACTTTTACATTACTGATCCCAACATCAAGTAAGGTCCTACACACACACACACACACACACACACACACACACACACACACACACACACACACACACACACACACACACACACACACACACACGTTTCTCTCTCTAAGGCATGTGTGTGTGTGTGTGCTGCAGGGTGACAGGTATGTGCGGTGACATGGAAATGTCGGTGCGGCTGCTGATAGAGAGTCATGATATCGTGGTTCTGACGGCCCAGATCCTGGTGAACGCGCTTCATAGCGGAGAAGTGCCATCACTCGATCTCCTGTCACTCATCCTGCTGGACGAGTGTCACAACACCACCGGGAAACACCCGTACAACAACATCATGAACCGCTACCTGGACACCAAACTCAGCTCCAGCACACACTCTCTGCCACAGGTGCCACGGGGAAAATATATGACCAATCCTTCTATTCTAAACTATCATATCTAATCTTGTCTATTTATGTACAATTTTGTTATAGATTTTCTTTTTAATTTTATGTAGAGGTGGATAGATCCTTTCCTGTTTGTTTATTTATTTATTTATATAAATGTTTAATTTTTTATTTTATTTTAATTTCATGTTGGGTAAAGGTAGATAGATGGACAATTCTCTGCAGTCTATTCTATCCTTTCCTGTATTTATTTATATTTATTTAATTATTTATTTATTTATTTATTTATTTTAGTTTTTTTTAATGTAGGGTAAAGGTGAATAGATGGTCAATGCTTTACAGTCTATTTATCAATGTAGTTTTTTTTTGTTTAATTGGGAGGTTTTTTGTAGGGTAAATGTATTTTAATTATTTATAGGTATTTTATTTTAGAGATGGATAAATGGAAGTCTATTTTATCCTATCCTGTTTTTTATTTATTTCATTTATTTATTTATTTTTAGGGACCCAGTGACCCCTATAGTATCTGTTAAGCCGTGTTTCAACCGGAATTACCCGGAACAATTTGTCCCAGGAACTTTTTTTGCCCCAGACCGGTTGCTTTCTGCGTTTACACCGCGGTCTAAGGTACCGGGAAGATTATAAACTGCGCGCGACGGCTCCTCCCATATTGGTTTACTAACGAGGTAATTAACAAAACGGCAGAAAAGAGACGAGCACTGATACTAAAGCGTGTTCAGAAAGCTCGTAATGCTATAAAATTAGACGATGCGGACATTGACCGTGAGACGGCTGGGACGAACGCGCAGAAAATTTCCAGACGACTCTCACTGCATGAAGCCACGAACCGCAATAGATTTTTTAAAAATGGCGGTTAAAATAGAATGCTGCGTGGAGTCATACAATCAAAATGCGGCGTGAACACAACCAATCAGCTCTCAAGTCCCCCCCCCTCAAGTTCCTGAACTTTGAAAAAGTACTACCTCGCCAGCAGGGACTTTCGGAGAGGGAAATATTTACCCGGAACTTCATTTAGACCCCTGATCCCTGCGGTGTAAACACACCGAGTCCCAGCCCACAGTTCCCAGTTCCTGGGGAAAGTTCCCGCGGTGGAAACGCAGCTTTAGTTTTCTTCACTCCCTATTATCGGTATTCTTCTTCCGAATTGTCCCCTGTAGAGTCGTGGGAAGGCTGGAGTGTCTCAGTGTCTCAGTCCTGCGGTCTATTCTGTTGTGTTCTATTCCAGTGTTCTATTCTTTGCCTGATTGTTTTATAACCCCGCGTGTCTCAGATCGTGGGCCTGACGGCGTCGGTTGGCATCGGTTCGTTCAAGGACAGAACGGAGGCCGAGAACAATATCCTACAGCTCTGTGCCAACCTGGACACCAGGGTCATCGCCACGGTTACCAAACACCTGGATGACCTCAGGTCGTACGTGCACACACCTGAGAAAGGTCAGGATTTACAGAAACACACACCTATACAATCTTACCTATGACACATGATTATTAATCATGCCTGTGTGTGTCAGACTTCTTTGAGGTTCCTCAGCGCACGAGTGACCCGTTCATCAGAATCATCAAGAACATCATGAGTAACATCGAGCAGATGGCGATGAAGGTCTTCAACATCGGTGCGCGGCCCATACCTCCGTACACATGCTGTACAAAACACTGATAAACACTGTAACTCACACACACACACACGTGTCTCTGTGTCTCAGAGAGCCTGTCGAACATCCAGAACCGCGAGTACGGCTCGCAGAAATACGAGC
>NC_136893.1:1970951-1973451 GCF_949152265.1 Phoxinus phoxinus
ACAGACAGACATATAGATATACAGACAGACAGATAGACAGACATATAGATAGATAGACAGACAGACAGACAGATAGACAGACAGACAGACATATAGATAGACAGACAGACAGACATATAGATATACAGACAGATAGATAGATAGATAGATAGATAGATATATAGATAGATAGATAGATAGATAGATAGATAGATATATAGATAGATAGACAGACAGACATCTTTTGGAAATTGATCTTAATGCCTTAATTAAAAAAAAAAAAAGAGGAAAACTCCAACCTTTAAGGACACCAGTTTTCTTTGTGAATGAATAATGTATGGTAAATAAATAAATGTTCTTCCTAAAACACAGTGGTCATAAGTCAGGACACGCCTGTGTTAATCCCCATAGAGGCAGATTTATGTTTTTAAAGGACAGTTATTTGATCCTGATAAAGTTCCCTCGGCCTCATTTTTTATTCCTGTTTTTAGTCACCTTTAGCATGTGTGTGTTCACTGCTTCTGACAGATTCTGATGAGTGTCTCTCCTCCTCCAGAAATATAACGACGCTCTGATCATTAATGAAGACGCTCGCACTAAAGATTCCCTGGATTTCCTGGACGCGTTTTTCGAGCAGGTCCGGAACGCCGGCTTCGACGAGACCGAGAGGAAGCTCACCGCGCTCTACGACAGTAACACACTCTGATCCCTTTACTTACCAGCGTGTGTGTGTGTTTCCCTGATGCAGGAGTGTGTGTCTGTGTGTGTGTGTGTGTTTCCCTGATGCAGGAGTGTGTGTGTGTGTGTGTTTCCCTGATGCAGGAGTGTGTGTGTGTGTTTCCCTGATGCAGGAGTGTGTGTGTGTGTGTGTGTTTCCCTGATGCAGGAGTGTGTGTGTGTGTGTGTTTCCCTGATGCAGGAGTGTGTGTGTGTGTGTGTGTGTGTGTGTTTCCCTGATGCAGGAGTGTGTGTGTGTGTGTGTGTGTTTCCCTGATGCAGGAGTGTGTGTGTGTGTGTGTGTGTTTCCCTGATGCAGGAGTGTGTGTGTGTGTTTCCCTGATGCAGGAGTGTGTGTGTGTGTTTCCCTGATGCAGGAGTGTGTGTGTGTGTTTCCCTGATGCAGGAGTGTGTGTGTGTGTGTTTCCCTGATGCAGGAGTGTGTGTGTGTGTTTCCCTGATGCAGGAGTGTGTGTGTGTGTTTCCCTGATGCAGGAGTGTGTGTGTGTGTGTTTCCCTGATGCAGGAGTGTGTGTGTGTGTGTTTCCCTGATGCAGGTCAGCGCCCGCAGTTGCTGAGTTTGGCCACTGAGGGGCAGCAGAACCCGAAACTAGAGCAGCTGAAGTTCATCCTGGATGAAGAATATCACAACAATGATCAGACGCGCACCGTCCTGTTCGTCCGGACCCGGGCCCTCGCGGACGTGAGTCTGGCCTCAGTTCTGTGACCAGCAAACAAACCATATGTGGGACGATCACTAAGTTTGGGACAATGTGGGACATGTTACCAACACTAAAACATAACCTGACACTGTTATATAATACCTCGTTCTTTAGTCCCTTCCAGAAAACAGCATTACATCACAGTGTACCTGAACATGTCTTTATTTTACATGTTATTTAAACTAAGTAATGGCACTGACGTATTCTAAGACATGCTTTCAGTCTGAAGCCTTGTGTGTGAAACCAGGGAAGTGTGTTTCTTCTCTGAATGTGATGTCTGATTCGTGTGTGTGTGTGTGTGTTTACACGTATATAAGGCCATGAAGAAATGGATTGATGACACAGACTCCCTGAAGTTCCTGATGCCTGGAGTTCTGATAGGAAAAGGACGAAAATCCAACTTTACCGGCGCAGGTGGGAATTTAAACACACACACACACACACACACACACACACACACACACACACACACACACACACACACACACACACACACACACATACACACACACTGCATTCATGTGTCATGATTTTAAAAAGGCTTCTGCTCAAGTACTTTAAATTAGTTTTGCAGACATATATACTTTTTTTATATATATATATTAATAAAACAAAAACTTTAATTAAAAAACTATTCCAGAGTGAGCAGAGCTGGATAAATAAGCTGCTCAAACATACTCTATAACAAACCTCCAAAATAAAGCCAGATGGTATGTTTGAAAATGAAGATATTAAAAGTGAATAAAATATTAATATTGTTATCTTAGAGTTATACTATAAAATAAAAAAACAATTATATTTAATACAATACATTATAATATTTCTTATTTTGTTGAATATTTTAATCTAATATATTTTAAAATTTAATATTTAGTAATAACAGGAATTTTAGAGTACAATTATTTAAAAAAAATTCTATAGTCTCATTAATAAATAATCAACATTTTCTGGCCAAATTTTGCAGCCCAATCAAGCACTTTTTTTCCTTTATTAAAAATGAGCATTTTAAATCGAAATCAACATTTTTATCATAATAATCACAATTTATTGTGATTTCCCCCCCCCCAGTAGTGTAGTAGCAC
>NC_136893.1:1975951-1993451 GCF_949152265.1 Phoxinus phoxinus
CATCATCACATACATTATTAAATATATATGTAGGGCTGCACTAGCCTGGGAAAACCCAGACCACTCTCAGTTGTAACTGAGTAAGGGTCTGGCAAAGCTCCAAAGACAATTCATTTCCACAGGGGCGTCACCAACGGACGTCGGATAGATCTAAAACCAATCAGAGCGATGAATGTCATGACGTATGCAGAGCGACGGAGAAACATCTCGAGACTCTCAGCAATTCTCTGTGTTAACGAAAATGACCATTTTAAATCGCTTGAAACAGACGCGATAGCTGATTCGAACGAGTGATGTTGTGATGTTCCACGGCGGCATCCATCTCTGTAATGTACAAAATCTGCGTCACCGTCTCTGCTCTGTCGTCATCGTGTAAAGCCCGCCCCAACGTTTCTGATTGGTGCCGCGATTTCGACAGATTGGAAATGGGTTTCAATGGGCTCTTTGCCAGACCCACTTGCAGAGCAAATCTAAATTTGCCGGAAGTGGTCTGGGTTTTCCCAGGCTAGGGCTGCACAGTAAATTGCAATAAATGTGAAATCGTGATGTGTGTGATTATCAAATCACAAATGCACTGCATGAGTAAAGCGGGGAAAGTACAATTGTATCATTACTGTAATATTAGATTTCTCTTCATTTTTTATAATTAGTTAAAAATAATAAAATGAAATAAATAAAAAATGTAAACTTTTAAACTTAAAGTTTTTTAAACTTCACTCACTCACTCACTCACTCACTCACTCACTCACTCACTCACTCACACACACACACACACACTGACTGACTCACTCACTCACTCTCACACACACACACACACACACACTGACTGACTCACTCACACACACACACTCACAGACTCACTTACACACTCACAGACTCACTTACAAACTCACTCACTCACTGACTCACTGACTCACTCACTCACACACTGACTGACTGACTCACTCACTCACTCACTCACTCACTCACTGACACACACTCACAGACTCACTTACACACTCACTGACTCACTCACTGACTCACACACACACTGACAGACTCACTTACACACTCACTGACTCACTCACTGACTCACTCACTGACTGACTGGTATTAAATCGTGTATTATAAACCAGGTATAAGGATGTTTTAGTTTTAGGACCATCTTTCTGTTTGTTTGTTTGTTTGTCTGTCTATCATCTTTCTCATTCCCTCTTTCCCGCAGGAGTCTCATCACATCGCTCTGGATCGCTCCATGTTTGAACGCTTTACAACTGTTCCTCATAAGAAACCAATCACCTTCTGTGACTTCACCAAGAACAAGAAGATGCTCTGTGGCGACTGCAAACACGACTGGGGTCTCATCGCCTCTTACCGCATCATCCAGGTGACTCTCTGCTTCTGTTACCTGGAGCCCTATTCGGACGGGATTAGCTTCACCAGGGTAGATGGAGTAATGTAACTTTACCCCAGGACGTCTGTAGTATTAATGGCCAACTCGCACGGGATAAGAGATCTCAGTAAAGCTAGCGGAAGTGGGAGAGTAACTCGGCTTACACACCGCCGCCACTCCTGTCGTCATGTGTGTGTTACGCTGCATCCTGATATCACGTGCGCAAACACATATATGGCCATATTTTAACGATCTAAGCGCTGGTTTAAAGCGCACGGCGCAAGTTCACTTATGGCGTGTCTGAATCCACTTCTGCTAGTTTAACGACGGGAAAAATGGTCGGTGCTCCCGGCGCTGGTCTAAAAGGGTTGTCCCTATTCCCTATACTAGCTAACCGAGCAGAGTACTAGAGTAAACATACCCATCAAAATCCTGCCAAAGCTATCCTATCAGAAGAAACAAACGTTTTTACAACGGGAAATATTAAGAGAAATCGATACACTTACCATATCTAATGGTCTATTTCGGTTTCCACTTACTTTCTCTTCAATTGAGCACCATGATGAAGAAAATCCACCGATTTAAAGACACTGAAAACTCTCGCGCACATTTCCCAACAAACACCCACTGTTGCTAGCGCCAGAACGCCAAGCCACACGCAGATGAATCGAATAGCAGTAAAATACGCTCCGCCTACACATACACAGGCGCTAGCGAAAAATTTACAAACAATACTTTTTTTTTTCCCAATAGAAGCTGGACCTTCCGAATTCTAACCAAAAAAACTTTGAGGACGAGCCCCCAATTGTTACGTTCCGGCTCAAGGAAGTAACAAAAGAAAGGGTTCAAAGTCCAAAAATATACTTAACAATATATTTATTTAAGTCTAGGGGTAAATAATAAAGAAAATAGTTGTTCAACAGTAAATAAACAAACAAACAATTAAGAGAAAAACAATATGAAGGTCCAGCTCCTCAGCACAACTGCAGGATAGGGGTTGACTCTCCTCCCACAGAGGGCAGACATCTTATATCCATCCACAAATTCAAGACAGGTGTGGGTCCTTATCCTTAACTAATCCGTAACATCTTTATGAGTAATGGCCGTGTTTTAAACCAATCAAACTAATCAATCAGAGTTGAGAACCCATTCCCTTTAAATGCCAGTTGCGCTCGTGCCACGGCGGATTCGCTATTTGCATAAAGGAATTTGATAGTGGAAAGACGAACGCTTCTCCAGAGCGCAAACGGATCTGCTCGTGCGCGAGGTTAAAGTGCGTGAGCAGATCATCTACGGGACAAGCCGGATTCCACCATATCTTTATGTACACAATATTAATCTTTTACATTGTAATTGTTTTATTTTATATTTGGCAGGTTTGTGTGCTGCTGCGCGTCCCTGTGTGTGTAATAAGCAGTGAACGCGCGTTGTGGACCCGCCAATGGGCACACATTAATAACGCGCTCTTTAAATAACAAAAAAGAAAAACTGAGCCTATAGGCCCTATCTTGCACCCAGCGCAGGTACAGCGGACTTTGTACACGACGCATGTCTCATTCCTATTCTGCACCCGCGCACAGCGGACTCTTCCCTCCACAGACGCACGTCGGTAAATTAGGGAATAAACTTGCGCTCGGGGGGGGGGGGTTCAGTGTAAAGAGGAGTGTGTTCCGGCGCAAACGTTCCCTGGTGATATTCTGCAGTTCCAGAAAACAACTCCGCCACTGACCAGGAGAAACCCAGTCTAAAGACAGCGGCGCCGCGCGTTAGTCAGATGCTATTTTATTTAGCGTGTGAACAACACACACACACTCTGATTCTCGCAGCAGTTTTCATTTTTGCAAATCATACATTATTACAAGGAAAAATATTACCACACGAGGGAAATCATTGTTGTGTCCGTGAAGATGTGAAAAAAATAGGCATAAAACTAGATTACACATTTACCCAAATTATTATCCGCCTGTTTAACCGAAGCTAATGTGTGTGTGTTTCTCCATCATCCTCACACAATGTCACTTCTCTGTGTTTTACGGCCCTGACGAGAACGTCGGTCTCCTCGGCTGTGAACCACTCCTGGCGTGCGCCGGCAAACCCGCCGTTATAATAGCGATCCGCCGTTATAATAGCAATCCGCCGTTATAATAGCAATCCGCCGTTATAATAGCGATCCGCCGTTATAATAGCAATCCGCCGTTATAATAGCGATCCGCCGTTATAATAGCGATCCGCCGTTATAATAGCGATCCGCCGTTATAATAGCGATCCGCCGTTATAATAGCGATCCGCCGTTATAATAGCAATCCGCCGTTATAATAGCGATCCGCCGTTATAATAGCAATCCGCCGTTATAATAGCGATCCGCCGTTATAATAGCATTACGCCGTTATAATAGCGATCCGCCGTTATAATAGCGATCCGCCGTTATAATAGCGATCCGCCGTTATAATAGCGATCCGCCGTTATAATAGCAATCCGCCGTTATAATAGCAATCCGCCGTTATAATAGCGATCCGCCGTTATAATATCGATCCGCCGTTATAATAGCGATCCGCCGTTATAATAGCAATCGGCCGTTATAATAGCGATCCGCCGTTATAATAGCAATCCGCCGTTATAATAGCGATCCGCCGTTATAATAGCGATCCGCCGTTATAATAGCGATCCGCCGTTATAATAGCAATCCGCCGTTATAATAGCGATCCGCCGTTATAATAGCGATCCGCCGTTATAATAGCAATCCGCCGTTATAATAGCGATCCGCCGTTATAATAGCGATCCGCCGTTATAATAGCGATCCGCCGTTATAATAGCAATCCGCCGTTATAATAGCGATCCGCCGTTATAATAGCAATCCGCCGTTATAATAGCGATCCGCCGTTATAATAGCAATCCGCCGTTATAATAGCAATCCGCCGTTATAATAGCAATCCGCCGTTATAATAGCGATCCGCCGTTATAATAGCGATCCGCCGTTATAATAGCGATCCGCCGTTATAATAGCGATCCGCCGTTATAATAGCGATCCGCCGTTATAATAGCGATCCGCCGTTATAATAGCGATCCGCCGTTATAATAGCGATCCGCCGTTATAATAGCGATCCACCGTTATAATAGCGATCCGCCGTTATAATAGCGATCCGCCGTTATAATAGCGATCCGCCGTTATAATAGCGATCCGCCGTTATAATAGCGATCCGCCGTTATAATAGCGATCCGCCGTTATAATAGCGATCCGCCGTTATAATAGCGATCCGCCGTTATAATAGCGATCCGCCGTTATAATAGCGATCCGCCGTTATAATAGTACACCTATGAGTAATGAAGCGACTTCAGACACACACATTTTAGATTTGCGTCGGCGCAAGAGTCATTATCCCGCCGGTATAATAGCAACAGCGCCCGGGATCTGCCCACAGAGTTACTTGCGTTTGATACTTGCGTTTCAGAGCGTTACAATAGACTTCAGATCAGGTTTCTGTTGGTCAATGGCTAAGTCTATTTCTGTTAACTCAAAATTATAACGCGCCTGAACACACACCTGGTTTTCAGGCCAGCTGATGCCCATGGGCGCAAATCCATTTGCCATTTAAACAACGTGGCGCAGGACGTGGAAATGAAAACTGCGTCGGGCTGAAACTAGCAGATAACACTTGCTAGCGCCTGGCGTTGCGCTGGGTGTAAGATAGGGCCTTATGTGTGTTAACCGCTGATTCTGATGATCAGTATTGGATCATAAACTGATGAATTGTTGTGGTGTGACTCCAGGATCTGCCGCTGCTGAAGATCGAGAGTTTCGTGGTGCAGGATTGTGTCACTGAAGAGCAGTTTTACTTCAGGAAATGGCGAGAAGTGACGTTTGCCATCCAGAGGTTCGACATGAAGGAGATCACGGCTCAAACATGGCCGCCGAGAGACACCGCATTATAAGCCTAAATCTTTCTTATCTCACTCTACATTTTAATTCCAAGTACTTTTTTTTATTTGATGACCTCTGATTGTGCAAAAAATGCTTTTCTTACTTAGGATTTTTGTGTTGTTTCCAGTCCAAATATCAAAAAATTCTTAAATCAAAATGAGTAAAATTATATAAGATATTATGTGCTGTTTTCCGGGGAAATTAATAAAAATTAAGTGAGTTTTTTCTTTAAAAATCAAAATTATCTGCCAATGGGGTCAGAAAAAGATCACAATTAGTCTTTGTGTTGATGTTTGTGTTGATGTTTGTGTTGATGTTTGTGTTGATGTTTGTGTTTGTGTTGATGTTTGTGTTGATGTTTGTGTTTGTGTTGATGTTTGTGTTGATGTTTGTGTTGATGTTTGTGTTTGTGTTGATGATTGTGTTGATGTTTGTGTTTGTGTTGATGATTGTGTTGATGTTTGTGTTTGTGTTGATGTTTGTGTTGATGTTTGTGTTTGTGTTGATGTTTGTGTTGATGTTTGTGTTTGTGTTGATGTTTGTGTTTGTGTTGATGTTTGTGTTGATGTTTGTGTTGATGTTTGTGTTTGTGTTGATGATTGTGTTGATGTTTGTGTTTGTGTTGATGTTTGTGTTGATGTTTGTGTTTGTGTTGATGTTTGTGTTGATGTTTGTGTTTGTGTTGATGTTTGTGTTGATGTTTGTGTTTGTGTTGATGTTTGTGTTTGTGTTACATGTTAAGCTTGATTGCACATGACTCCTCTAATAAGGCACCTGTTGTTTGTTGTTGTGTATTTTAACATTTTAATTTAAACTTGGACGGGACGATTTTAAATTCAACTGATTAATTAGACATGACTATTCTTTTAAAATAACTGATAATGAAATTATTTGATGTGAATGTAAAACATTTTATGTCAACTGAAGCTTATCAAAATAAAATAATTCATGTAATTAAAATATTATGAATTAAGTATTTTATGTAAAAAAAAAGAAGCCTATTTTAGGACAATTTTTGCATTGTAATCACTGATATATACAGACAGATGATAGATAGATAGATATATAGATAGATAGAAGGATAGATAGATAGATAGATAGATAGATAGACGATAGATAGATAGATAGATAGATAGATAGATAGATAGATAGATAGATAGATAGTCGATAGATAGATAGATAGATAGATAGATAGATAGTCGATAGATAGATAGATAGATAGATAGATAGATAGATAGATAGATAGATAGATAGATAGATAGATAGATAGTCGATAGATAAATAGATTGTCATTACGGTTATGCAAGACAACACATTTACATTATTGTTTTTTATGCATCATATGGAACTGCTCTTAAAAACTGAGGTAAAAATCATCATATTAGAAAGATTCACAATAGTTTATGTATAACAGAAATTATTTATAAAAAAAATATTGACACATTATACAGTAATGTGTACAGGAAAAGTGCTTAATTGCTTCAAAAATAATTCACATATTATATATATATTTTTAATTGTCCTAAAAGTAGGATAGTTTTATCCTATAATTCTCTTGATAGATTATCCGCCCTGTGAGGTGGAAAATAGTTCAATTAAAACAATTAATGGCAGAATAAAGCCTGGAGTTAATGATGCTTGAGATTCCCAGCGTCCCCGTGCATCCGGAGCAGAACCTGGTGTGTGTGTTGTGTGTGTGTGAGGATAACAGCGTTCATCAAAGCACAAGCCGTCAGTGTCACTGTGTGCGTGTGTGTGTGTTTGTGTGGGGGGTTCGTGAATTTAGCACAGGTTTACCGGCAGAAACTGGCTCATGCAAATATTCATGCCTTCACTGCCTTTGATTCATATAATAATATACACACACACAAGCATATATATATATATATATATATATATATATATACACACACTATATATCTATGTGTGTGTGTGTGTGTGTGTGTGTGTGAAGGTGTATCAAAGCAGCTTTACAGAAGATCATCGAATGCCGACAGATTTCCATCTCGCTGTAAAGAATCTCTAGAAAAACAACCGTGTCTTTGTTCTTCTGAAATCACTCCAGTGTTGATTCATATATTCAGTTCAATTCTATACCTTCCCATTTATAAGGATTTATGTTAAGATTTAACACAATTATTTCTCGTTTAATCTCCAGATGATTTGTGAGATTAATTATTTACCATTCAATATGTTTTAGATTTTAGAAATATGTTTTTTAAGTCGACTAGTAAGATTTTAACATATTTCATTTTTTATATGTGATTAATATGCATGTATATGTATATATATCTTACTATATACTTATAAATCAGAATATCTATCTTATAGATATTCTGATTTATAAATATATAGTAAGAATTTAACATAATTATTTATTATGTGATTAATATATGTATATACTATTTTAGTTTTTAAATAAGGCTAGGAGAATATGTCTTTGCCCCTCACACACACACACACACACACACACACACTAACAGGCGAGTGTGTGATGTAAATCTCAGCCGGAGTGAAGGCATCTCGGCCCCTCCCTTATTCTAGAACACAGGACTTCATGTCATTGTAATTCATGTTGCCTAGCAACATGGGAGTCGTCATAGAGGCCCAACAATAAAGAGATGACATGTACAGTGATGTGCCGAGCGCTTTAACGCCGAGATGTGCCTCCGCCATCTTTCCCTGCTCATCTGAGCTCGAAGAATCAGAATTAGAAACGCCATTTAAACGCTCTCCGAGTGACATCTCATCTCGCCGCTCCGTCAGCGGCATCAAGCCGCTACGCATTCAACAAAACACGCTAGTGCAAATAAACACAGAGCACACAGAAAGTCACAGTTCAAAAAGGATCACATTTAATCAACAAGCCATCCTAAGAGTCTCTTATTCATCAAGACAGTGAGGCGTCACAACAGCAATAAACAAAGTTATTTCTTAAAGTCTTTAGTTAAAAACAAAACACTTTTCTACCCATGCAACAGAAAGGTGCTTTAAAGGAATCGTTCACTCGTAAAAATCAACCTTTTCTCATCATTTACTCACTCTATGGATTGCTTTCTTCAGTGGAACAAGGTGTTTTGTAAAGAATATCCCGCTCCTCTCAATCTATCCATCCCGTCTTCAGTTACTAGAGCCTGTAAATTTAATAATGTGTCCTTATAGAGTTACTTCAGTGCTCGTTCTACTAATAACCTTCGTTTGTCTTCCACTGGAGAAAGTGTTTCCAATGACACAAAGGCAAGTAAATGATGAGTCAAGGTCATCGCACACTGAGTCCGAAATTTCCGCACGTTAAAAAATAAATACGACCTCATGTTGTGTCAATCATGTTTACACACTGCCTCCGAATCTTTCGTCCGACATAAAAAAATTCGGATTGGGTTAAACTGTCGGCGTTTTCCGCATCGGTAGCAAGCATTTTGAGAGATGTTTAGACAATTCAGAGCCACCGAATGACGAATACAGAAAAACGCGTACGAAAATTTCGGACTTGTGGGTTAGTTCACCCAAAAATGAAAATTCGGGTCAGTAATTACTCTCCCTCATGTCGTTCCAACCCCGTCAGACCTTCGTTCATCTTTCGGAACGCAAATTAAGATATTTTTGATGAGATCAAAGTGACAGTGACAACTATGTAATTAACACTTTGAAGGCCCAGTGAGGTAAGAAAGACATCGTTAAAATAGTCCATGTGACTACAGTGGTTCAACCTTGAAGCGACGAGAATACTTTTGTGCGCCAAAAAAAAGAACTTTATTCAACAATTTCTTCTCTTGCGTATCAGTCTCCGACGCACGTTCACGAGAGCATGACCTCGCGTGCGTCTCCCTCCGCTTGTAAAGGTCACGCACGCGTGCGTTTTAACGATGTCTTTCCTACCTTACTGGGCCTTCAAAGTGTTCATTAAATAGCTGTCAATCTTAATTTGTGTTCGGAAAGATGAACGAAGGTCTGACGGGGTTTGGAACGACATGAGGGAGAGTAATTACTGACTGAGTTTTCATTTTTGGGTGAGCTATCCCTTTAAATGTTGGATTTGAGCCAGGTGAACTGCTCCTTTGAGCTCGGATGGGGTCCTGATACGACTGGAATCAAGTCTCTGTTTCTCTATGCCATTGGTGTTTGTTTGAGGTGAAGTGAGACCGGAGACAGGCCCTCGACGGGGCATGTGCACCTGATGCCCCAGTGCCACAGTGAGTCCTGAGGGGAAGGGGTAGAAAGCGAGGAGTTCGGAGAGATTCCCTGATTGCGGAACCGTGTGATCGGATTGTAGGCGTATGACCTGCAGTTCTTCTAGCTTTGAGTCCGGTGTTATGATGCGGTTTGTTGGCGAGCGCTTCAGAAGAACCAGCGGAAGGTGTCAGCGGCTCCTGCTGACGGTGCTCTCTGTGGGAAGACACAGTTAGTTCGACATAATGACCCAGTTAATCACAGAAACCCTGTGTTACACGTGTGAATAATGGTGCGAGTCACCTTCAAGATGAGAAGCAATGATTCAAAGTATTGGATCGTTTAAAAATGAGAATTAAATTGGGAAACCGAACACAACAGACCTGTATGCAAACCACGTTTCCGTAAGCTGCGAATGTCACTATTATTGTTGGCTCTTTGATGAATTGCTTTTGTATCCAATTATGAATTTGATTTTGCAAGTCGCTTTGTATAATTATGAAACGCTAGTGGACGGTTGTATAAACTACTTAGACTGGTCTTACAAATTAGTTATCTAATTAAGACTGGACGTAACTTTTAAAGTCCCCCTGTGGTGTAAATCCAGCGTTTAATGTTGTTTATGTGTGTATGTGGTGTTTTTAATCTGCTTTAACACACACCATGTGTAAGTTCATAAGTGGACAGCATTGCTGAGTATTTTCTGCTTAAAACTGCAGTGAACCAAAGACAGTCTCAAAAACACGGTTTGAAATCGCTGGTGTTTCTGACGTCACACACTACCTTGTAACCAATCAGATCAACGTGTGATCGTCAACCAGCGGATCTCTGAGTGAGTGAGTGAGTGGAGGCGGGGCTCATTTGCATATTCAATGAACCGCGCATACTAAATGAAGCAAGGGTGTCGAGTTACATTAAAGATATTTAAAGGCATGAAGAAGATTTTTTTTTACACAGAAAAAACGTTGACTTATGTAATTTTGGTGATGAAAGATGAGTTTTAAGGGATAAAATTATTGACTACATAGTGGTTATGTTTATGCAACTGGCCTCTGGAAACATTGACATAATAACCACTGGATTTTGATAGAGTTTGTGAGGATTGAACAACTGAAAGACAATAAAGTGTTTAGTTTGAGACACAAAATAGCACGTAAACTAACAGTCGGCGCTTCACAAACTGACATCTACACATATTTTGCACTGATTTATTCAGTGTCATCACTATGACTTTTCACAGTGAATGATGCACTGTTATTTGACTGTAGTATCACTTACTGCACGTTACTCTCAAGCAACTGTCTTCAACATCTAGTTTACTAGCTAGGCGTACCTGTAGCTCAAACAGTGGAGCATGGCGTCGGTGCCTTTGGATAAAAGCATCTGCTAAAAGCTTAAATGCAATGTTTTCAAACAGTTCCTAGAACCTCCTCAGCACTGCACATTTGAGATGTTTTCCTTAAAGTTCCCCTGTAGTCAATAATTTGATCCCTTAAAACTCAGCTTTGATCACTAAAATTACATATTCAAACGTTTTTTACAATTTCTTCATGCCTTAAAATAGCTTGGATGTAACTCGACACCCTTGCCTCATTTAGTATGCGCGGTTCTATGAATATGCAGATGAGCCCCGCCTCCACTCACTCACTCACTCACTCAGAGATCCACTGGTTGACGATCACACGTTGATCTGATTGGTTACAAGGTAGTGTGTGACGTCAGAAACACCAGCGATTTCAAACCGTGTTTTTGAGACTGTCTTTGGTTCACTGCAGTTTTAAGCAGAAAATACTCAGCAATGCTGTCGACTCATGAACTTACACATGGTGTGTCTTAAAGCGTATTAAAAACACCACATAGACACATAAACAACATTAAAAGCTGGATTTACACCACAGGGTTTTATTAATTGTTATTAAATGGAGACATCCCAAATGTGCAGTGCCAGGAACAAACACTAAATTAACGGTATCGTCCAATGCTAAAGTGTGAACGAGCCTTTAAACTCTTCCTGTCAGAAGGTGCACTTACATTTCCCATCGTTCAGGCAATCTGCACAAGCGAAATCCAGTCATTTCAATAGGAATCCGTGTGATTGGCAATTTTGCATGAGGAAGAAAAATTTCCACATGCCGATTTTAGGAGACAATATACCTTTTTGCCTGTGAAATGTCATTAATATGACCGCACCATAAACTGGCAGATTAAGCTGCAATGTGGACTAGGTTTCCCGCAGAACCAGATCTGATGGAGCTGGACTGGTTTGTGATGATGGTCTGGTCTTGATTCTACTGAGTGGTGTTAGCAGGTTGTGAATAGATTAAGCCGTCTTTGTATTATTACAGCGAACTTACAACGTGTTGCCTCATCTCTCAGCCCTCAATACCGACAGTGTGTGTGTGTGAGAGAGCGATGAAGTGTGTGCTTGAGTGCAAGGGCATTTTTCCAGCTTAAGAGGGCTCAAACCATCAGCTAACACACACACACATACACATACACATACACACATTAATGCACGGTGGTTAATTATGGCCGCTTGTGCCAAGACTGGGCTCCACTCCAAACCCCCCGCCACATCATTCCCAATTAAACAGCCCACTTCAATAGACCTCCCAGCATATGTGTGAGTGTGTGTGTGTGAGTGTGTGTGTGTGAGTGTGTGTGTGTGTGTGTGTGTGAATCCCACCTCCATCGTGCTGCCCGGCTTCTTCTTGAGTTCTTCGCACTTTCTGAACTTGCAGATCTGATGACCCGTCTTTCTGTTCCGACAGGAGCTGCACACGCCGCAGTTAATGAGCCTCCTGCAGGGGGCGCAGACGCCACACCGCTTGCGTTTACGTTTAGCCGCTCCGCTACCATTGCTGTTCCCGCTGCTGCAACTCCCGTTAGCGTTCCCGTTCAGAGCCGCGGGCGAGCCGGAGCAAGACGAGCCGCTGTGCTGGCAGTCCGCTGCCACGTTAGCGATCTGAAACGCGCTGTCTGACATCGTAACCCCGGATGACCCTGCACCGGAGTGAAGCGTCGTCATGACGATGACCCCTGGCGGTAACGACAGCCCCCCCAAAGGGGGCATCCCTCCGAACGTCCCGCCTCGATCCGCCTCCCCGGGCTGCCCCGACGGCGGGCACTTCAGTCGGTTCATGCACTCGGCGCCCGTTACGGGGAGACCACGGCACTGCTCCGCGGACAGCGGCGACAGGAAGTTGTCACCCATCGAGAGGGCGGAGTCTTGTGGAATGTGTTTGGCGGACATGTGCACGTTCACCGGCTCCGCCCTTGACATGCCTGTCCGATGTGTGTGATGTCCGTTTACGTTAACCGTGGCGGGCTTTCGCCCCCATAGCATGGCGTTGTCACACGGCCAGGGTGGCATCGCGGATAAGCGTGCTGATGGGAATAGGGGCGTTGCGATTCGAGCGATTTTTGCGGTTTGGGGAAACGGCGTGGCGCCGGCGGCCGTGCTGTTCTTATAGAAGGTGGCGAACGAGCGGTAACGCTCCATCTGCGCGCTGTAGTCCAACACCGGGTTCATGCACGAGTCGATCTGAAGAGGAAAGTCACGTCCGGGGGTGGGGTTGTAGTTGTGGGTGTGGCCGTGGGCGTGGCCATGAGCGTGTGGAGTTTCCATGCACACACTACTGCTCATGTTCGCCATCAGAGCAAAACAAACACGCACTAACGCCCAACCATCCACGGCAGTGGTCCTGTGGAGGAAAGAGGTGGAGGTAAACAGAGATGTTCGTCATATGAAGGTAAACGGAACATTTGTTATATGTTTAAAGGTGCAGTGTGTAATTTTTAGCGGCATCTAGTGGTGAGGTTGTGAATTGCAACCAACAGAAGTTACTGTGGCCGACAGGAAGTGATGTCGTCGTCTGAGACAGCAGAGAGTAGCCACAATGAGGTTTCTTTACAAAGATGAATTAATCAATTAGCAATCACCATCGCACACCTGCAGGTGACAGGTGCGTGGAAGAAAAGACCAGAGTCAGGTCAAAAAAACACAAAGGATTGTGGGCAGGATTTCCCTGTTTTTTTCAAAGATTAATTGAGAAATTATATCTACTTAATTATTCAGTAAAACGATGTTATCTTGAATCTTATTGTCACTTGTCCATCATTGTGTCAGTGTTTTATTCGCTGACTTTAGCTCGCTTCTTATCATGAAGAACAACATAGTGACGAAACACGTTTGTCCGTTCAGGGCCACCGTAGAAACGCGTTGATGTAAGCGGACCCGTGGTGTGTGTAGATAGAAAACACTCATTCTAAGCTAATAAACACATAACGGTTCATTATGTAAGGTCTTTATACACCCCTGAAAACATAATTATGTATATGATATTGCATTTCTGTCAACAGATCCTCCTAAATATTACACACTGCACCTTTAAAATAGCAATGAAATCATAATTTTCTTCTTTTTTTTAATTTATCTTTAATCTAAATATCTTCCCCCTTCCCAGCAGCATCTCTTCTCTTCTCTGAGGATGAGGGCGGAGCTATAAGCTGTCACTCACATGAGGTCCACCAATAGCAAACCACCACCATCTAATCAATTCCCCTCAGACAAAATTAAAATGTATTTTCTCTTGGATATACGTCACAACTGGGAAGAAAAGACTATCCAAACTTTCATTTCATGCTGACTTTAATAGTTTCTTCCTATTTCTAAAATTATTATATATTTTTTACATTCATTGTAAAAATGTATTGACAGGAAATATGGAATATGTAGTCAAATCCTAAAGGACGTATACAAAATAGCTTAATGGATATTTTAAAAGCAATTCAAAAACATTTTTTTAATCATAAGCGTCAACTAAAAATATTCTACACTAAAATTATGGGGAAAAATGAATAATAATGAATTATGAAATAATTAGTTTATCTGATATGATCTTTTATTTTTTGTGGATTTGAGATTAATTCCCCATTAGGTTTCAAGTATAACAGAAATTCAATTTTTAAAACTGTACACATGAGATTCAGTCAAATTCAGATTAAAACGCAGTTCAGATAAACAGCAACTGCTTTGTATGCATTTATGTACATTTCTAATGCATATGCATGACATCATTTATTTTAGAGCATTATATCTAACACCATCAGGTCTGCCTTTAAATGTGTTGTTGTCTTAATTAGAGGAACTAAAGCAATAGCGATAATAAGCCGTGCAGAAGAAAGTTACCGTGTCAAAATGACTGTGTGTGTGTGTTTATGTGGAAGAGAAAGAGAGAGAAAAGCTGCCCCCCCCCCCCCCCCCCAACACCCCCCGCTACCGTCGCCTCGAGCATCAATTACGGTAATTACTCTCCGCCTGCTGCGGCACCGGCGCGCGGATCAGAGGTCATTAAGGGCGCGAGACCGCTGGACACTACGGTGCAATTAAAGGCGACGGATTAATTCTCTTGGCCATCGCACGTCAGCAGAGAGAGAGAGAGGGGAGAGAGAGAGAGAGAGAGAGAGAGAGAGAGAGAGAGAGAGAGAGAGAGAGAGAGAGAGAGAGAGAGACGGGGGGGGGGGGGGAGGCGGAGGACGGAAAATGGACGAGCTTTACCTTTAGACTCGCGACGCTTCACGATCCTTTAACGGAGAGCATCACCGCGCACTGATGCCGCCTCAATAATCCCCGTTATAAGAAAAACACGCGCCACAAAACAACGAGACGCGTCCGATTTAACGATCACCGTGAGCAGCTGCGGCGCTAAATACCGAGACTAACGGGAATAATAAATAATATTGACGCCGCCAACGACGCACCGTCCTCAGGGGCGGGTATGGGTGACGGAAGGGTAGACGGCTCCTCCCGGTGTGTGTGTGTGTGTATGTATGTGTGTGTGTGTGTGTGTGTGTGTGTGTGTGTGTGTGTGTGTGTGTGTCGCGCTGCGTGTGGCTGACGGGGGTGTGAGGTGAGGAAGCGCCGTTGCGGACACCTCCTGATCATTGGCGGGAAATGATTGTGGAAGCGCGGGAGGCGCGAGGGGGTTGACATACGGGGTCTCGCGCAGCGCTGAGGGTAATGCGTGTCAACTCCTCGCGCGCCCCTTCTTTTCCCCGCCGTTTCCTGAATGACGGTTATTAATCACGGGCTTCGCGCCGCGTCTTGTGTGAGGGCTTTTTTTTTTTTCAGAGGAATTTTGCGGTTCATTACGGTTCATTTGCGGCTCGTTACCGTAATTACCCGCGGCACCGGGAGGCTAATTAAAACAGAACGGGTCCGAGGCGAGAAGGCGTTTCCCCCCGGCGGAGCAGATCCTGGCCGGCTGGGAATTTGTGTGTGTGTGTGTGTGTGTGTGTGTGTGTGTGTGTGTGTGTGTGTGTGTGTGTGTGTGTGTGTGTGTGTGTGTGTGAAAAACATTGACGCATCCGCAAGAGATTCTTTATTAGGGGATTTGAGGGGAAATCAGCTCTTGACGCCATAAATACCATCGTCATAAATATAAATAGCAGCAACACAATATACATAACATACATATATATATAATTTATAAACAGATAGATATATATATATATACATAGATTGATGGATATTCATCATAAATATAGATAACAAGAACACACACACACACATATATATATAATTTATATGCAGACAGACAGACAGACAGATAGATAGATAGATATATAGATAGATAGATATATAGATAGATAGATAGATAGATAGATAGATGGATGGATGGATGGATGGATGGATGGATGGATGGATAGATAGATGGATGGATGGATGGATGGATGGATGGATGGATGGATGGATGGATGGATGGATGGATGGATGGATAGATAGATAGATAGATAGATAGATAGATAGATAGATGGATGGATGGATGGATGGATGGATGGATGTTCATCCGTCTTCCAGGAACAATACCACCTCAGCTGCGCCCTCTACTGGCTCAGATCTTCAATAACTTTAAGCTTTATTACTGCAGCTCTGCTTTTGTGCACTAGGTGTCATTCTAACACCACGCGCGGGAAACAATGTGTGTGTGTGTGTGCTCTTGTTTTTATGACACAAATCTGTATAATGACATGTGTATTACACTGGTATTACAACTTAAACGTGATTCATGATGACATTTCATGAGTCCTCATAATTCAAATAGTTTAAAAAACTTATTAAAACAATGTTTTAATAAAAATGCAGAATGTTTCGTGTGTGTGTGTGTGTGTGTTTGTGTGTGTGTGTGTGTGTGTGTGTGTGTGTGTGTGTGTGTGTGTGTGTGTGTGTGTGTGTGTGTGTGTGTTTGTTTATGTGTGTGTCCAGAAGTCATAGTATAAATATGACGCCTTAGGTAAAAAATATTTATAGTAAAACTAAACAATGCTTTCAGGGGTTTTTTCAATTAAAAATGAGTTGTATGTAAGTCTATGTTATGTAATCATCATAAGTGTTTGTGTTATTGGTTTCATTCTCTGATTGTGTCATTAACAGACAAACAGCCGGAGGTATTTACATGTTTTAATAGTTTATTATTCCATTATGTACAATATACTAAAATATGAATATTTCAAAAAAAAAAAATTCTAAATGTCACACTTTACAATAAGGTCTCATTTGTTAACATTAGTTAATACATTAGTTATTAACAACAACCTGAACTAACAGTGAGCAATATATTTTTAAAGCATTTATTAATCTTGAGTGGAAAATGATTAAAATAATTTAAAATAAACTGTAAAAATGCTACAGTGAAAAACTGTTAATTGGTTACAGAAAGTTCCCGTACTATATACGGTAAATAACTGTGATAGATCTAATGGTAAATTTCATGTAATTTTACTGTAAAATACCGTTAAATTTACAGTTTTTGAAAGTGAAAAAGAACAACTCGCTGTATAATTTACGGTGAAAAACTATGTTTCTTCATAGTTTTCTTAGTTTTTTCTAATCAGTTATGTTACATTTAATGTTGTCAAATTAATGTTTATTGCATTTTTTTCTAAATTATTGTAAATTTTAAGTTAAGTCTGTAAAACCAATAACGGGTAAAGTTCTGGCGGTTGATCACGGTTGAATTTTTTACAGTGTAGCTAAT
>NC_136893.1:2005951-2010951 GCF_949152265.1 Phoxinus phoxinus
TGCCTGTTAATTCATTAGATCTGTTCTGATTGGATTATTTCTCTTTTTTTAGTTCCACGTTACGAGGACAACCTTTTTGACTGGGACTTCGACGTCGAGCTCGGAAACACAGCGGAGTACGTGCGAGATGACCCAGGTAACACACACACTTCTGCAAAACAGACGAGACAAACCAGTGAACCTCACTGACGTGTGTGTGTGTGTGTGTGTGTGTGTGTGTGTGTGTGCGTACGTGTGTGTGTGTGTTTGTGTGTGTGTGTGTTTGTGTGTGTGTGTGTGTGTGTGCGTGCGTGCGTGCGTGCGTGTGTGTATGCGTGTGTGTGTGTGTGTGTGTGTGTGCGCGTGTGTGTATGTGTGTGTGTGCGTGTGTGCACGTGCGTGTGTGTGTGTGTGTGTGCGCCTGTGTGTGTGTGTGCGCCTGTGTGTGTGTGTGCGCCTGTGTGTGTGTGTGCGCGCGTGTGCGTGTGCGTGCGTGCGTGTGTGTGCGTGTGCGCCTGTGTGTGTGCGCCTGTGTGTGTGTGCCTGTGTGTGTGTGTGCACCTGTGTTTGTGTGTGCGCCTGTGCGTGTGTGTGTATGTGTGTGCGCGTGTGCTTGCGTGCGTGTGTGTGTGTGTGCGTGCGTGTGTGTGTGTGTGTGTGTGTGTGTGTGTGTGTGTGCGCGCCTGTGTGTGTGCGCGCCTGTGTGTGTGCGCCTGTGTGTGTGTGTGTGTTTCAGCGGCTGGTGTCGTGAGCTGCTCGTTTGATGAGGGTTTGTGTGTTTGGATGAAGGACTCAGAAGGAGATCTAAACTGGGAAATCAAAGATGATCCTGCTGGTAAAACACATCAGAATTACACACAATATCTATTCATAAACCTCTTGCCCCCTGTTGCCCCCCCCCCCCCCCCCAAAAAAAATGACAGGTTAATGAACTAATAAATACTGTTCTTACACACACATATACAGTCAAACCTAAATTTATTCAGACACCTTCAACACTTCTCACATTATCACAGTTTATTCGCTATAGTTTATAAAATGGTAATAAATATGTTATGAACTCAGTTGATATTTGACAGGTTTTGTCCGTCCTTCTGTTAGACTGTCACACACACACACACACACACACACACACACACACACACACACACACACACACACACACACACACACACACACACACACACACACACACACACACACACACACTTCTGTTAGACTGTCTCACACATGAATTATGTTGAATATCTGTCAGCTGGTAAATTTTACTACACAATTAGACAATACCAGTTTAGCTCAACCAGTGACCAAGCAATGCTTCATTGTGTTCAGTGTGTGTGTAAAAAGAGCATTAGCAATTACAGACAAAACACTGAAGAAAACATGATCAGCTCAAAGTGTCAATCATTTTAGTCCCAAATGTGTATAGTTTTGACTGGTAGTCACTGTATGAAGAGTTTATGTGTATAATATGTCACAGTTTACTTTATTTTGCAATCCTCACTTACATAAATTAACTATAGTGTCCTGCACACACTAGTAAAAAAATATAAAAAATTATATCTGGTGTCTGAATAATTTTTGGTTTCTAGCTATCTTACCTGTCAATCACTCTCAGGTGGGCGGTACCTGTCAGTACCAGAGGCAACGAACAGACGAAGTGTCAAAGGGGCGCGGCTTACGGTGCCACTGGCCACGCCCACAAAGACGTGGCAGGGCGGCGACCTCTGTCTGGCGTTTAGACACCGTCTCCACGGAAACCACATCGGCTCTCTGCAAGTGTTTGCCAGAAAGGGGCGGAGTCACAGCCCGTCAGTCTGGACCACGACTGGAGGACACGGCTGGAGACACACCCAAATCACACTTGGGGGGCGGGGCCTTGTTGATGTAAGCATGAATAAATCATCAACTTTCTACACTGGGTTAAAAACAAGCCAATTTGGGTCGTTTTCAACCCAAGGGCTGGGTAAATATAGGACAGAACACATGTTGGGTTAATTTTACCAAGCAAATTGGGTTGTTTATTTAACCTATCATACTGGGTTGATACTGTAGTACTAGCTTATTTTTTTTTTTTTTTTACTTCATACATTAATTAATGTTTACGGATTAACTTAAATCCTCTAAACTTAAGAAAAAATTACTCCACACAACCACTAGTTTGCATGATATTTCCTTTATTTTTTATCATATTTTATATAGTTTTGAATACATATTGCATACATTTAAGCTCGTTTAACAAATAGAAGTAAAAATTAAACATTTATAAGTAATTCAAGCGTAATGGCCCAGTCCCTGTTGTCCCGTTTCCACTGTAACGGGACAACCATAAACAATCAGTGTACAGTTCTGAGAACATATTTTAACATCCTAAGTATTTATTTTCTGTTTCTTTTTTGAATAAAATCATAAAATTTTATGCAAGGCATCAGGCGCTTCAATCAAGTGAAAAGATCGACGTGACACTCGTTTAGGTGACTCACGTCGCGCCCCTGTATGTTGCTTTGCATGAAATTAAACGATATACAGACACATCGTTTAATTTTAACACAAAAACTACTCAAACACTGGGTTGTTGCGTCTGACCCAGAATCTGGGTAACACAAAAACTACCCAAACACTGGGTTGTTACGTCTGACCCAGGATCTGGGTAACACAAAAACTACCCAAACACTGGGTTGTTGCGTCTGACCCAGGATCTGGGTAACAAAAAAACTACCCAAACACTGGGTTGTTGCGTCTGACCCAGAATCTGGGTAACACAAAAACTACCCAAACACTGGGTTGTTGCGTCTGACCCAGGATCTGGGTAACAAAAAAACTACCCAAACACTGGGTTGTTGCGTCTGACCCAGGATCTGGGTAACACAAAAACTACCCAAACACTGGGTTGTTGCGTCTGACCCAGGATCTGGGTAACACAAAAACTACCCAAACACTGGGTTGTTGCGTCTGACCCAGGATCTGGGTAACAAAAAACTACCCAAACACTGGGTTGTTACGTCTGACTCAGGATCTGGGTAACACAAAAACTACCCAAACACTGGGTTGTTGCGTCTGACCCAGGATCTGGGTAACAAAAAAACTACCCAAACACTGGGTTGTTGCGTCTGACCCAGAATCTGGGTAACACAAAAACTACCCAAACACTGGGTTGTTACGTCTGACCCAGGATCTGGGTAACACAAAAACTACCCAAACACTGGGTTGTTGCGTCTGACCCAGGATCTGGGTAACACAAAAACTACCCAAACACTGGGTTGTTGCGTCTGACCCAGGATCTGGGTAACACAAAAACTACCCAAACACTGGGTTGTTGCGTCTTTAGTATTTAGTATTTATTTACAAAATACTACAGATATTGAATAATCAAATTTTGAATAATTCAAAAATGTAATTAATCGGTATGTGTCTTTATCACATTAACGTGTCAATGACTTTATTACATTATTTAGCAGTTTATTATGACAAATTTTGCAGGATTATTGCAAAACATTTTGTTGATTTTTCGTTGAGTTTCAAAATCATGAAAAACTGGAGCTTTCATTTGACTTAATTTAGTATGCTATAATAGTTTCGATCCTGCCGTTTCTGATTATTGATTATGATCACTCTGATTGTAGTTTATTGACTGATGTTGTTTTAAATCAGATTGTGCTGAAGGCCGAGAGACGGCGAGGGAAGCATGGAGAAATCACAGTGGATGATGTTAGTCTGAGACGAGGAGCCTGCAGTGATAGAGACAACAGGACAGATCAGTGACACACAGTTTTTATTTGTTTATAACTGTGTGTGTGTATATATATATTATAATTATTTTAATTATTATTATAGGAAAATTGTGCTTCATTGTCTTTAAAATAATGTCACAAAATCATACATAAATTATTTTATTTGATGGAATATTCCAAAAGACTATTTCAAAATTCTATATTTGAGGTGAAATGTGGCCTGACATGTTCAGTGAGATTCGACAACACTCACATGTGTTTGTTTCAGTGGTTTGATCAATGTTTATATTTGTATACATCATTAGATCAGTAATAATTCGTGATAGTAAATCTGTATTATCAGGGGACTTGTCATTTAAATTATTTATAAACTATGGTAAGAAATATTTTTCCGTTTTTTTAAATCTGCTTGTGTTCATGTTCAGTTCTGTCTCACTCCTCACCGTGTTACTGCGATCACGAAATGTTTCTGACACATGTGTGTTGTAAATATGTTCCGTTTTTGCTACAATATTGTGTCTGAGTTTGTATTTAAAGCTTAAAGTTCTTTATAAACTCGAATCAAAACCTGTTGTTGATCATTTTGATTAATCTGATACTGATTTATTAATGTGAATAAGTTGCTCTGCATTTTTAGTGCTTCTGGGAGGAAAACCACAGCAGAGATTGTGTGTGTGTGTGTGTGTGTGTGTGTGTGCAGCAGAGATTGTGTGTGTGTGTGTGTGTGTGCAGCAGATTGTGTGTGTGTGTGTGTGTGTGTGAGAGTGAGAGAGATTGTGTGTGTGTGTGTGTGTGTGTGAGAGAGAGAGAGAGAGAGTGTGTGTGTGTGTGTGTGTGTGAGAGAGAGAGAGAGAGTGTGTGTGTGTGTGTGTGTGTGTGTGTGTGCAGCAGAGATTGTGTGTGTGTGTGTGTGTGTGTGTGCAGCAGATTGTGTGTGTGTGTGTGTGAGAGTGAGAGAGATTGTGTGTGAGTGTGTGTGTGAGAGAGAGAGAGAGTGTGTGTGTGTGTGTGTGTGAGAGAGAGAGAGAGTGTGTGTGTGTGTGTGTGTGTGTGTGTGTGAGAGAGAGAGAGTGAGTGTGTGTTTGTGTGCGTGAGAGAGAGAGAGAGAGTGTGTGTGTGTGTGTGTGTGAGAGAGAGAGAGTGTGTGTGTGTTTGTGTGCGTGAGAGTGTGTGTGTGTGTGTGTGAGTGAGTGAGTGTGAGTGCTTGCGTGCGTGCGTGCGCGTGTGTGTGTGTGAGTGTGTGTGTGTGTGTGTGACATGAAGCAGACCATGACAACACTGATAAACAGT
>NC_136893.1:2015951-2105951 GCF_949152265.1 Phoxinus phoxinus
TTCTGGAAATAGACATAGAATTTTTTTCTTGCAATTGTGAATATATTTTACAATTATTATTATTTTCTTACAATTATGACTTTTTTTTGCAATTGCCAGTTTATAACTCACAATTTAGTTTTTTCTCACAATTGCAACAAAATGTTACAATTCAGACTTTTTTCTTGTGCTTGCGAGTTTATCTCACAATATTTTTCGCAATTTTGAGTTTATATCATAAAAAAAATCTTGCATTTGCTAGTTAACACCACACAATTCTGAATTTTTTATCAATTGCGAGGTTATGCCTGACAATTTTTTTTCTCGCAATTGTACGTTTATATCACAATTTTTGCTTTTTTCACAATAATTTTTTCTCACATTTGTGAGTTTATATCTTGCAATTCTGACTTTTTCCTCAGAATCGTTAGATTTAAACTCATAATTGCAAGTTATAAGTGAGATATAAAGTTGTAATTGCGAGAAAAAAAGTTGTCAGAAGAATCGTCAGAATCATGAGATATATATTTTTTTATTACATTTATTTGAAATAGAATATTTTGTAAAATTATAAATCTCATTTTGATCAATTTAATGCGTCCTTGCTGAATAAAAGTATGATTTTTTTTATTTTATTCATTTATGTTCAGGATTGTGCTGCATTCACTCACAAAAATACATGTTTTATATATTTACGGTAGGACATTTACTAAATATCTTCATGGAGCATGATCTTAATATCCTCATGATTTTTGGCATAAAAGAAAAATGGATAATTTTGACCCATACGATGTATAGTTGATATTGCCACAGATATACCCGTGCGGCTCCAGACTGGGTTTGGGATCAGGGTCACGTGTGTAATGTTTGATACACGACTCATTGTGTTGTATGTCAGAGATTGATGCGCAGTGAGAGATTTGCGTGGTGTGTGTGTGTCTCAGGAGTGGACGCGGCGCATCTGAAGACTTCCGAGTCGGTTCTGATGCGCGAGCAGAAACCCGACGTGTCCCGACTGGACCTGCGCGTCGCTCGCATTCTGGACGTGCGGAAACATCCGGATTCAGAGTCGCTGTACGTCCAGGAGGTGGAGTTAGGAGAACCCGCTCCCAGAACCGTGGTCAGCGGACTGACCAATCACGTGCCTCCAGAACAGGTTCACAACACACACTCTTATTAATAAACTTACTAAACACTGAAGCTGTAAATAAACACTCAGCAACTCCACACACTTGTGTTCTGCTGTGTGATTTAAATAAATATTTTAGTAACATTATTTTATTAATTAATTAAACAAATATTTAAAAAAGATGTACCATTTATAATATTCATATGTAATGTATAATATTTTTGCTGGCCAAAATAATTGGAAGCATTTTTTTAAATGTTGTAAACATCACATTTGAAAGAAATATATTTTCGAAATAAACACATTTCAAAATCTCAAAACATATATAAAATATTTATACAATATATTTTGAACAACATTTTGATTTTGAAGTATTTAAAAATATCAGGACAAATAAAGGACCAACATATATTAAAATATAATTATGTTTTGATATTAATTAATATATTTATATAAATATTTACCAGAAATATTTTTTCAAAATATATTTTGTTTTGTCCATTTGTTTATTTTGAATATCAAATATATGTACACTACTAAAACGTTTGGATGTTTTTAAGTCTTTTATTCTCACCAAGGCTGCATTTATTTGATTAAAATACAGTAAAAATAGTGAAATATTATCAAAACATAAATCATCACTTTTCTATGTGAATATCTAGTAAAGTGTAATTTATTCCTGTGATCAAAGCTGAATTTATCATCATTACTCCAGTCTTCAGTGTCACATGATCCTACAGAAATCAGAATAATATTCTAATATTGATGCTCAAGACACATTTATGATTATTATCAATGTTGAAATCTGTTAATATTTCTGTGGAAACTGTCATACATTTTATTTTTCATGATTCTTTGATGAATAGAAACTTCAAAAGAACTGCATTTATTTGACATAGAATCTTTTGTAATATTATAAATCTCATTTTGATCAATTTAATGCGTCCTTGCTGAATAAAAATATTAATTTCTTTAAAAATAAATAATAATATGGCCCCCATGCGTTATTCAGCATGCATTGTGCTTGTGTGTGCAGCTGGTGGGCTGTCTGGTGGTGTTGTTGTGTAACGTCCGGCCGGTGAAGGTCCGAGGGGTTCAGTCGCAGGCCCGCCTCCTCTGTGCTGTCAATCAAGAGAGCATGGAGCCGTTGACTCCGCCCACTTCTGCTCAGCCAGGCGACAGAATCACTTTCCAGTATTACCCCGGTAAGAGCTCGTCATAAACCCGCATAAACAGCCAGTGTTGGGGAAAGTTGTGCATTACAATATTGCGTTACTCCACAAAAAAGTTACTTAGTTACTTTTAATGATAAGTAATGCGTTACGTTACTTTTACGTTACTTTTCCTCACCTGGGCTGCGTTGCTTGTTTGTTTTTAATAACAACAAAAAATATCTATTTTTGGCAAATGCTAAGGCCCTTTCACATCAAAACTGAAGTGAATAATCCTCATGCTGAAGGAAATGCATATTTACTCCTGTACAGTAGAGGGCGCCGCTCAAACTAACCTCTCAGCTTCTGCCGATTAAAGAACAATAGCAAACAGAAGGAAGTTCGACACTCTAATTTCTAAATCTAATCTAAAGTAGTTTTTGCTTATTAGTCTGGTTGAATTAGATAATTAAAGGTCAGCAGCAAAGACATTGGTGAATAAAGTGAGATTAAATACATAAAGTATATTTGTGTCGTTTTAATATAGTTCATTATAAAAGTTTTGTGTAAAATTCTGAGATTGCATTTCACTGTTTTCATTCATTTTGAGGAATACTGAATGTTTTCGTGGCAGTGAGATGAGTAAATGCATGTTCACATTTAGGGCCGTATCTTGCACCCAGCGCAATTGACTTTGTACACCGCCGCATGTCTCATTCCTATTCTGCACCCGCACACAGCGGACTTTTCCCTCCACAGACGCACGTCGGTAAATTAGGGAATGAACTTGCGCTCGGGGGGGGGGGGGGGGGGGCGGTTCGGCGAATAGAGGAGTGTGTTCCGGCGCAAACGTTCCCTGGAGATATTCTGCAGTTTCAGAAAACAACTCCGCCACTGACCAGGAGAAACCCAGTCTAAAGACAGCGGCGCCGCGCGTTAGTCATATGCTATTTTAAGGGCGCGTGCTTGGCCATTATGTAGCGTGTGAACAACACACACACTTTGATTCTCTAATCTAAACGGACGCAGCAGTTTTCATTTTTGCAAATCATACATTATTACAAGGAAAAATATTGACACACGAGAGAAATCATTGTTGTGTCCGTGAAGATGTGGAAAAATAGACATAAATCTAGATTACACATTTACCCAAATTATTATACGCCTGTTTAACTGAAGCTAATGTGTGTGTGTTTCTCCATCATCCTCAATGTCACTTCTCTGTGTTTTACGGCCCTGACGAGAACGTCGGTCTCCTCGGCTGTGAAGCGCTCCTGGTGTACGCCGGCAAACCCGCCGTTATAATAGCAATCCGCCGTTATAATAGCGATCCGCCGTTATAATAGCGATCCGCCGTTATAATAGCAATCCGCCGTTATAATAGCGATCCGCCGTTATAATAGCAATCCACCGTTATAATAGCAATCCGCCGTTATAATAGCGATCCGCCGTTATAATAGCAATCCGCCGTTATAATAGCGATCCGCCGTTATAATAGCGATCCGCCGTTATAATAGCAATCCGCCGTTATAATAGCGATCCGCCGTTATAATAGCAATCCGCCGTTATAATAGCAATCCGCCGTTATAATAGCGATCCGCCGTTATAATAGCAATCCGCCGTTATAATAGCAATCCGCCGTTATAATAGCGATCCGCCGTTATAATAGCGATCCGCCGTTATAATAGCGATCCGCCGTTATAATAAGATCCGCCGTTATAATAGCGATCCGCCGTTATAATAGCGATCCGCCGTTATAATAGCGATCCGCCGTTATAATAGCGATCCGCCGTTATAATAGCGATCCGCCGTTATAATAGCTATCCGCCGTTATAATAGCGATCCGCCGTTATAATAGCGATCCGCCGTTATAATAGCGATCCGCCGTTATAATAGCGATCCGCCGTTATAATAGCGATCCGCCGTTATAATAGCGATCCGCCGTTATAATAGCAATCCGCCGTTATAATAGCGATCCGCCGTTATAATAGCGATCCGCCGTTATAATAGCGATCCGCCGTTATAATAGCAATCCGCCGTTATAATAGCAATCCGCCGTTATAATAGCAATCCGCCGTTATAATAGCGTTCCGCCGTTATAATAGCAATCCACCGTTATAATAGCAATCCGCCGTTATAATAGCAATCCACCGTTATAATAGCGTTCCGCCGTTATAATAGCAATCCACCGTTATAATAGCGTTCCGCCGTTATAATAGCAATCCGCCGTTATAATAGCAATCCGCCGTTATAATAGCAATCCACCGTTATAATAGCGTTCCGCCGTTATAATAGCAATCCACCGTTATAATAGCGTTCCGCCGTTATAATAGCAATCCTCCGTTATAATAGCGTTCCGCCGTTATAATAGCGTTCCGCCGTTATAATAGCGATCCGCCGTTATAATAGCGATCCGCCGTTATAATAGCAATCCGCCGTTATAATAGCGATCCGCCGTTATAATAGCGATCCGCCGTTATAATAGCAATCCGCCGTTATAATAGCGTTCCGCCGTTATAATAGCGATCCGCCGTTATAATTGCAATCCGCCGTTATAATAGCAATCCACCGTTATAATAGCGATCCGCCGTTATAATAGCGATCCGCCGTTATAATAGCGATCCGCCGTTATAATAGCAATCCGCCGTTATAATAGCGATCCGCCGTTATAATAGCGATCCGCCGTTATAATAGCAATCCGCCGTTATAATAGCGTTCCGCCGTTATAATAGCGATCCGCCGTTATAATTGCAATCCGCCGTTATAATAGCAATCCGCCGTTATAATAGCAATCCGCCGTTATAATAGCGATCCGCCGTTATAATAGCGATCCGCCGTTATAATAGCAATCCGCCGTTATAATAGCAATCCGCCGTTATAATAGCGATCCACCGTTATAATAGCGATCCGCCGTTATAATAGCAATCCGCCGTTATAATAGCGATCCGCCGTTATAATAGCGATCCGCCGTTATAATAGCAATCCGCCGTTATAATAGCAATCCGCCGTTATAATAGCGATCCACCGTTATAATAGCAATCCGCCGTTATAATAGCAATCCGCCGTTATAATAGCGATCCGCCGTTATAATAGCAATCCGCCGTTATAATAGCAATCCGCCGTTATAATAGCGATCCGCCGTTATAATAGCGATCCGCCGTTATAATAGCGATCCGCCGTTATAATAGCAATCCGCCGTTATAATAGCAATCCGCCGTTATAATAGCGATCCACCGTTATAATAGCGATCCGCCGTTATAATAGCAATCCGCCGTTATAATAGCGATCCACCGTTATAATAGCGATCCGCCGTTATAATAGCAATCCGCCGTTATAATAGCGATCCACCGTTATAATAGCGATCCACCGTTATAATAGCAATCCGCCGTTATAATAGCGATCCACCGTTATAATAGCAATCCGCCGTTATAATAGCAATCCGCCGTTATAATAGCGATCCGCCGTTATAATAGCGATCCGCCGTTATAATAGCAATCCACCGTTATAATAGCGTTCCGCCGTTATAATAGCGTTCCGCCGTTATAATAGCAATCCGCCGTTATAATAGCGATCCGCCGTTATAATAGCAATCCGCCGTTATAATAGCGTTCCGCCGTTATAATAGCGATCCGCCGTTATAATAGCGATCCGCCGTTATAATAGCAATCCGCCGTTATAATAGCAATCCGCCGTTATAATAGCAATCCGCCGTTATAATAGCGATCCGCCGTTATAATAGCAATCCGCCGTTATAATAGCGATCCGCCGTTATAATAGCAATCCGCCGTTATAATAGCGTTCCGCCGTTATAATAGCGATCCGCCGTTATAATAGCGATCCGCCGTTATAATAGCGATCCGCCGTTATAATAGCAATCCGCCGTTATAATAGCGATCCGCCGTTATAATAGCAATCCACCGTTATAATAGCAATCCGCCGTTATAATAGCGATCCGCCGTTATAATAGCAATCCGCCGTTATAATAGCGTTCCGCCGTTATAATAGCGATCCGCCGTTATAATTGCAATCCGCCGTTATAATAGCAATCCGCCGTTATAATAGCAATCCGCCGTTATAATAGCGATCCACCGTTATAATAGCGATCCGCCGTTATAATAGCAATCCGCCGTTATAATAGCGATCCACCGTTATAATAGCGATCCGCCGTTATAATAGCAATCCGCCGTTATAATAGCGATCCACCGTTATAATAGCGATCCACCGTTATAATAGCAATCCGCCGTTATAATAGCGATCCACCGTTATAATAGCAATCCGCCGTTATAATAGCAATCCGCCGTTATAATAGCGATCCGCCGTTATAATAGCAATCCGCCGTTATAATAGCGATCCACCGTTATAATAGCAATCCGCCGTTATAATAGCGATCCACCGTTATAATAGCAATCCGCCGTTATAATAGCGATCCACCGTTATAATAGCGATCCGCCGTTATAATAGCGATCCGCCGTTATAATAGCGATCCGCCGTTATAATAGCAATCCGCCGTTATAATAGCGATCCACCGTTATAATAGCGATCCGCCGTTATAATAGCAATCCGCCGTTATAATAGCAATCCGCCGTTATAATAGCGATCCGCCGTTATAATAGCGATCCGCCGTTATAATAGCAATCCGCCGTTATAATAGCGATCCGCCGTTATAATAGCAATCCGCCGTTATAATAGCGATCCGCCGTTATAATAGCAATCCGCCGTGGAACAAGCGCGCCGGCTCTTAAAGGGAATGTGAGAGGACGCTCTGATTGGTTTATTTCACGTTACGCCCAAACCACACCTATGAGTAATGAAGCGACTTCAGACACACACATTTTAGATTTGCGCCGGGATCCGCCCACAAAGTTACTTGCGTTTTGCGTTTGATACTTGCGCTTCAGAGCGTTACAATAGTGCCCATAGTCTAGAACTACACACCAGCATGTTGTTTACACACACACACACACAAACGCACGCACATACACACACGCACACACACACACGAGCACACACACGCACACACACGCGCGCGCGCACACACGCCCACACACACACACGCACATAAATGTGAAAAAGTAACTAGCGTTACTTATTTGAAAAATTTACTTTTTGTGATAGTTTGTTGTGAATTGAAAAAGTAATGCGTTACTTTACTAGTTACTTGGAAAGTAATCTGATGACGTAACTCATGTTGCTTGTAATGAGTTCCACACACACACAGCACTGTAAACTGCATCAGAGTTTGTAACGGACTGTGTTTGTGATGTGCAGGGGAACCAGAGAAAGAGTTGAATCCCAAACAGCGGATCTGGGAGCGTCTGCTGCCCGACCTGTGCACGGATGCCAAGGGCGTGGCCACGTATAAGGGCGTGGCCTTCGAAGTCCGTGGGAAGGGCCTCTGCCGGGCCCCGAACATCAGCAACGGCGGGATCAAATAACACTAAAAGCTCATCAACATCATCCTGTCACTCATGATCAAAATCCCACCAATAAATCATTAAAAACCACAGAAAGCCTCAGTGTTCTGCATTAAAGGTTGTGTAGGTAAGAATTGTCTAAAGAACTTTTTTTCAAATTGGCTTAAAATGTCTTTATATACCAATACATAATTAAAATGTCAGTACTTTGAAAAAGAGAGTATAAAAATTGAGTGACTCTAGTGTATTTAATCTTCAAAAAACACAGCTCATTAATTCCTACCGGGACGAAACAAGTGATTGGCTTGCGCGACTGTCACTCTCCGTCGCCATGACTACCGCCGCTATTACTGGCTCCGCCCACGTGCACGCAGTCGCGCACCCGTTTTTAGGCGGGAGTGAATGGAATTAATGAGCTGTGTTTATTGAAGATTAAATACACTAGAGTCACTCAGTTTTTATACTCTCTATTTCAGAGTACTTGCATTTTAATTATGTATTGGTATATAAAGACAGTTTAAACTAATTTGAATAAAAGTTTTTTTAGACAATTCTGACATACCCTACCCTTCAACATGTTTAACAGTTAACTCACATACATACAAGCTGAAAGTATATTTATTGTATTTATGATATGTGACCCTGGAGCACAAAACCAGTCAATTTCTTGAAAGTTGAATAATCTCTCCATTGATGTGTGGTGTGTTAGGATAGGACAATATTTGGTCGAGACACAACTATTGAAAATCTGGAATCTGAGGAGCAAAAAAATGTAAACATTGAGAAAATCTCCTTTAAAGTTGTGCATTTATGTTCACGATTGTGCTGCATTCACTCACAAAAATACATGTTTTATATATTTACGGTAGGACATTTACTAAATATCTTCATGAACATGATCTGAATATCCTCATGATTTTTGGCATAAAAGAAAAATGGATAATTTTGACCCATACGATGTATAGTTGCTATTGCCACAGATATACCCGTGCGGCTCCAGACTGGGTTTGTGATCCAGACTCGCATATAATAAATCAATAAATATAACATATATTTTCATGAGTACATGAAAACATTATATATAAGGGCTTTATGAGCCAATTTATTATTTTAGACACAGTGATCAAGATCACAATCATTCAGTTTGTACAGTATCTTTGGCACATTTAAAGGGTTAGTCTCAAAACTTCTGTCTTTATTTACTCACCGTCATGTCCTTCTAAACCCGCAAGTCTTTTGTTCTTCAGAACACAAATTATCTTAATTTTAATGAAATCTGAGAGATTTGAAAGCAACACAACTCCCACTTGCTCTCATGTGCTGTACATGTGTGAAGGAGATTCATATTTTTTTAATAAAATGGTAAATTATGTTGTTTTTGCACAAAGCACTCGCAAATAATAGAATAATCTATATATCGACAAAAAAATAATAATAAATACAGTAGCACATGTATTGTTCATGTTAGTTCACAGTGCATTAACTAATGTTAAGTTACGTATTAGTAAATGTCGAAATTAATATTAATAAATGCTAAAGTATTGTTCATTCTTAGTTCATGTTAACTAATGAACCTTATTGTAAAGTGTTAACAAATTAATAAAATAAATTATTTTAAAAAACTAATTTTTTACTTAATTTTTAACTAAAAAACTATTTAAAAAAAATGTGCATACAAGAGTACAAAAAAACAAAGGGAGATTAACAATTAGGTATAATAAAAGGTGAACAATGTTCAAATAAATATACATTCTAAAAGCTTTAAACGTTCACATTTACAAGTTTACGGTTCAGTTTTTGCATTTCTGAAGGAGTTCCAGACTCATCCCTGAGGCCAGTATTGCATAACATGATTTTTTGGGGGGAATTTGTAAATACTCTGACGCAATGAGTCATATAGTGGGCGTGGCTCTGCGCATACGCGGGGCGTGGCTGCAGGTGTGGGCGGGGTTAACGCCCACTCTCCCCATAAACGTCGTTCACGAGTCTTCCGGTGTTAAACAGGTAACTCTTCTGTTCGCATCACTCGGTCTCGCTTTTTGATTTATGAACGCTGTTTTATGTGTGTGTCGCGCTGGATTTTAACTTTCATCAGGTATGTAAAGTGATTCTTGTTTGTTTATATTGTAGTAGCTTTGCGTATGAATGGATACACGCTCCAGTAAAGACTGCGAGGTTCATCCTACATCTGATGTGGTTTAGAATCATGTCTATAAAGAAAGTTACAGAGAATGTCACAAAACATAGTGAGTTTTCAACCTAGACTGCATTTTGAGGCGTTTTTGATGTGTAGGTAGGCAGCTAGTGTGTTTTCAGACGCATTCTTCTCTGTGTTTGTGTTTATTTCGGGATCTTGAGAGGGTTTTACTGGCAGCCACGCGCTGATCCGGATCGATCATGATTCCATTAGGATCCGGATGGTCCGGAACTTTTTTTTTTTTTTTTTTTTTGGCCTCCGATTATTATTATGATGATGATGCTGAACGTCTCTGAGTTCGGCGGCGCGCCGTGGGTTGTGTGCGCGTGCACAGGTGTGAGTTGAGTTCAATGACTTCTCCGGCAGCTCAGCAATGCCGTCAATTCAGATCAATTACCTGTCAATCATTTACACGCAATGAGTCAAAAATGTGAAAACTTTCACAAGACAGCACTGACTAAAACGTTTCACGGGTTTACCATGTTTTCGAACATCAACTCATAATGGTGTGTTTTCTTAAACCGGTTTACTACCAACCCCTTTTTGAGAACAGATCTGAACCCAAAAATGAAAATTATCCCATAATCTATACACCCTCAAGCCATCCTAGGTGTGTATATATGACTTTCTTCTTTCAGCCAAACACAATCAGAGTTTAAAAAAAAAAATTATCCTGCCTCTTCCCAGGAGTGAATGGTACCTGAGATTTTGAAGCCCAAAAAAAAGCATACATCCATCATAAAAGTAATCCATACGACGCCAAGGGTTAATAAAGGCCTTCTGAAGCAAAGCAATGCGTTTTTTAAGAGAAATATCCATATTTATAACTTTATAAATTATCCCTAGACTCGCGTACGGCTGTTACCGGAAGCTAGTTTATAAAGTTATGAATATTTATCTAAAAAATGCATGGCTTTGCTTCAGAAGGCCTTCACTAACCCCTGGAGTTGTTTGGATTACTTTTATGATGGATGGATGCACTTTTTTTTTTTTTGGGCTACAAAAACAAATTACTATTCACTGCCATTATAAAGCTTGGACGAGCCAGGATATTTTTTAATATAACTCTGATTGTGTTTGACTGAAAGAAGAAAGTCATACACCTAGTGAGTAAATTATGGGATAATTTTCATTTTTGATTGAACTAACCCATTTAAATGTTGAAATTCATGAATGTTTTGGAATACAGACCTAAGCATTCGTGAAAGAAGCACTTCAAAAAATGTAAAACGTGTATAGAGGTTAACATGAAGTGCATCCTCTGTGTATTTTAAACCGCATAGAATAGTGCATAAAGAATTGGGACACGCCTAAATATTGTATGTTCCTTGATGCCTTCCTCAATTAGACTGATATGGATATGAAATTGTAATTCACTTCTGGGGGAGAATCTAGACGGGGGCTTGAGTTTCACGTCAGGACGGCACAAACCGGTCAGACTGCTGTAGGGTCAGTCCACAGAGAGATCTGAATGAGAAAGGTGAACTTGTGTCACAGGTTTCAGGGTGTGTCTGATTTACTCTATTACACACACACACACACACACACACACACTGAAACACCCAAACATTTGTGGGCTGAACTAAATCAACACACTACAGCTTCTATATGATAGAGGGATATTATAAGTAACAATACGCATGGAAAACCATGTCAGAAACTGTTGGAATGCGAGTTTGGTTCGAATACATTGACAATCTTGCTTATATAGGCTAGTGTTTTTGATTATACAGCTTTTTTTTTTTACAATGATTTTGTCAGAATTTATTTGAAATAGGCCTAATCTTGTAATCTTGATTTCTGACTTTCCCCAGTAAAGTAGCTGTACTGGACTTGTTTCCAAGATGACATGGCTTAAAATGACTTGGGTTAAATCGAGCGAAAACAACCTGTTTGCAGTGTAGATTTATGTCATGTTTGTACAATGTAAATTTTACCAAGCTATGTGACTTTTTAAAGGTGTGGTATAATGCCCTTTTCACAAGATGTAAAATAGCCTAAAGGGCTGTACACACCGGGACGAATATCGGCGCGCATTATTCGTCAGCGTTTTTCAACGCGTTTTTTTGTTCACACCCAAGATTTTCGCTGACGATGAGCCGAGTGAACATGCAAATTCATTCCCTGACATTAGATGGCGCTTAATGTAAAACAGAAATACCCCGCGTAGTCGCTGTCTCGTTGGTGTCGGAACATAAAGAACTATATGACAAACAGTCATATAGTTCTTTATGTTCCGACACCAACGAGACCAACAGCTCTACATTCATCTTGTCTTGCATCTTCCTCGTCTTATTTCTTCCCGGCAGTGTAGACCATGGTGTAGACGCTATACTTGGCGTATATCTTCTTCGCGTTACGCTCGGCAAGACCGTTTTGTGTTTGAGCGCCCCCAAGTTGTGTTTTACTGTAACTTCAGAAGCTCCAGACACGTGAGCAAAAGCGCCAATCTCATTGGTCGGATAGTTTTTGACGCGGCGTGTCAAACCAAAAAAAAGAACCAGAGGCGTTTTTTTTTAAAATGACGCTTTTACGCGTGGCGTTTTACGCGTCGGTGTACACACTCACATTGGCGCCCTTTGTTTAGTCACGAGGCGCTAAACGTTGGCGAATATCGCGTGCGAAATTCGTCCCCGTGTGAACAGGCCTTAAGTCTTTTATGTCCCCAGAGTGTGTGTGTGTGAAGTTTTAAATGGCTCAAAATGCCCCACTGATATTTTTATATAGCATGTTAAAATCGTCACTTTTTGTGTCTGTCCCTTTAAATGCAAATGAGCTGCTGCTCCCGGCACAGGGGGCGGAGCTTCAAGAGCTCGTGTCCTTTTACCTCACACACACGCACTGAACATTTCAAAAACTTTTAGCCTTTTATGTTCAAACCGGAGTCAGACAATGATGGAGAGACTCCAGAAGAAGTGACAACATGTAGAAGAACAGGACATTTCTGAATGGTTAGTTGATGAATTTATGTAGATGATGTGTAGTTATCTTCTAGTCATTGATTAGCATATTCTGTCATAATAATCTATAAATCGTGTTCAGGGGGCGGGGTTTATGTAAATTTTAGGGTTGGTGATGTCACTAACGGGAGGAATGTCATGTAGTTCCTACCAGCCGTTTGTTGTAGTCCTTAAAAACTATTTCTTTAAAAGCAAATATCTCCCTTTGCTCTGAACTTTGAGCGTTGTAACTTTGCAGATGTTGTTTATGATCAAACACAACATTACACACTAACTACAGCTAGAAAACTGAAATCATAATCAACCAGCCCTTTAAAGCACAATATGTAAGATTTTCTGATTAAAATATCCAAATACCACAGAACAATGATCTATATTGTGTTGACTTGTACGTACTTCATCCCAAATGTTTCCAACGATGTTTAAATCCAGAGAAATCAGCTGTTTTAACCAGTGTAACAATTTTTTTAAAATATCATAACAATCAATACGTCACCGGTCAATGACGTCATATCCGCGTTACCCTTGATTTCCAGTTTTACTTCCGTAGAAAGCATGGAAACACCAAAGATGCTTTTGTTTTATTGACAGGTTAACAACTGTTTTGAAAACGAATCATTGTTATAGATTCAATTCAATTCAATTCAAGTTTATTTGTATAGCGCTTTTCACAATACACATTGTTTCAAAGCAGCTTTACAGAAAATGCATTTCAAAAATATACATACAAAAATACAGTTAGTTAATCATGAAATTTAGGGCATAACATATCGCCGGCGTTGGGTCGTCTCTTCACAGGCGTCGAGTCGTCTCATCACAGGCGTTGGGGCATCTGAAGTCTCCATGAGAGGCTGGATACATAACTGGAGCTGACGAACTCTATTTGAGTTATCTCGGGACAGGCGTCCCGAGATAACAACAAAAAAGGCAGATGGGAAATAATTAGCGTAGCTGCTGTTCATAATATGAATGCATTTGATCTGATTTAACTGTAGTATAAAAGGTATGAGATGCATCATGTGAATGCTTGGCTAAAGAGATGCGTCTTTAATCTAGTTTTAAACTGGTAGAGCGAGTCTGAGCCTCGGACAATATCAGGAAGGCTATTCCAGAGTTTAGGAGCTAGATGTGAAAACGCCCTCCCTCCTTTAGTGGACTTAGATATCCTAGGTACGACCAGAAGCCTCGAATTTAGTGATCTTAAAGAGCGCGATGGATTATATGGCGATAGAAGATCTCTTAAATACACAGGAGCTAAACCATTTAGGGCTTTATAGGTCAGTAACAATACTTTGTAATTGATACGGAACTTAATAGGTAACCAGTGTAGAGATGATAAAATTGGTGTTATATGATCATATTTTCTTGACCTAGTAAGAACTCTAGCGGCTGCATTTTGGACTAACTGTAGCTTGTTTATTGAGGATGCAGGACAACCAGCTAATAGAGCATTACAGTAATCTAGTCTCGAGGTCATGAATGCATGAACTAACTTTTCTGCATCAGAAACTGATAGCATGTTACGTAGCTTAGCAATGTTTCTAAGGTGGAAAAAGGCTGTTCTTGTGACATTTGAAATATGATTTTCAAAAGACAAGTTGCGGTCTAGTATAACACCCAGGTCTTTTACTGTAGAGGATAAAGTAACAGGACGTCCATCTAGATTAAGGTTGTATTGTAAGAGGTTTTGTGGGCAGTTTTTTGGACCAATCAGTAATACCTCCGTTTTATCTGAATTTAATAGAAGAAAATTACACGTCATCCAATATTTTATATCTTTAACACACTCTGTCATTTTAGATAATTTAGTGTTATCATCTGGTCTAGATGAAATATATAATTGAGTGTCATCAGCATAACAGTGGAAACTTATTCCATGTTTTCTTATAATATTACCAAGTGGCAGCATATAAATTGAGAATAGCAGGGGGCCTAATACAGATCCTTGCGGCACTCCATAATTTACTGACGTTATCTTTGATTTTTCCCCATTTAAATGGACAAAATGGTAACGGTCTGATAGGTACGATCTAAACCAGCTTAATGCCTGTCCCTGAACACCAGTGTAATTTTGAAGTCGATCTAAGAGTATTTTATGATCTATAGTGTCAAACGCAGCGCTAAGATCGAGTAAAACTAGTATTGAGATACAGCCTTGGTCAGAAGCTAAAAGTAAATCATTTGTAATTTTAACCAGCGCAGTTTCTGTGCTATGATGTGGCCTGAATCCAGACTGAAACTTTTCATAGATATCGTTTTCTTGCAAGAAAGAGCACAATTGAGCGGACACAACTTTTTCAAGTATTTTAGACATAAATGGAAGATTTGAAATGGGTCTGTAATTTGCTAGGTTATTTGGATCTAATTGTGGTTTCTTAATAAGAGGTTTTATAACTGCTAGCTTGAATGTTTTTGGAACATGTCCTAAAGATAAAGACGAGTTAATAATATTGAGAAGAGGCTCTTCCACTACAGGTAACACTTCTTTCAGTAGTTTAGTGGGTATTGGATCTAATAAACATGTTGTTGGTTTAGATGCAGTGATAAGTTTATTTAGCTCTTCCTGTCCTATAGTTGTAAAGCGCTGTAGTTGTTCTTGAGGGGCGATAATTGAGGCTGAATCATAAGACGCTGTCAAAGATTGTACATTTACAATTGTGTTTCTGATGCTTTCTATTTTCTCAGTGAAGAAATTCATGAAATCATTACTATTAAAATGTAACGGAATATTTTGTTCAGGTGATGTCTGTTTATTTGTTAATCTAGCCACAGTGTTAAATAAAAACCTTGGATTGTTTTGGTTATTTTCTATTAGTTTGCGGAGATGCTCAGCCCTGGCTGCTTTTAGAGCCTTTTTATAACGTGACATACTGTCTTTCCACGCGATTCTAAAGACCTCTAAATTAGTTTGTTTCCATTTGCGCTCTAAGTTACGAGTTTCTCTCTTGATAACATGCGTAGCACTGTTGTACCATGGTGCTTTAGTTTTCTCTCTAACCTTTTTTAGTCTAATTGGTGCAACAGTTTCTAATGTACTAGAGAAAATGGTGCTCATACTGCTAGTCATTTCTCAACACGGTTAGTCATATTGTTTGAATCCCTTGTTTTCTTGATTTAACTGCAAGTCACATGTTTGTACCTCAGAGACAACACTATTCTGTCAAGCGTCTAACAGAATAGTGAGATTAATAGAGAGAGCTTTATTTATAGGAACAGTAATACAGCATTTTCTCCACCATTCGATAGCCAATATGCATGCCATTTAGCGTCACGAGTCTCATCATATTGATAGCTTAAAGGCTATGTTGCAGGTTAGAGTACCCAGTGAGCCAATGTATAGAAAAATAATGTAGGAACTATATTTAAATATGAACATATACTTATAAAACGCTATTTAGGCTTCTGAAATCGTTTTTGTGAGAATTTTACTTCCGCGTTTGAAAACCGCCAAACCGGAAGTGACGTAACATGAGGCAGAGCGGTCAAAGTAAACAATAGGAAAGCAATGGATCGCAATGACAGATTGGACGCTGAGGAAATTCTAGCCTAAATGTTTACTCGTATGACGGACCTCAGCCATATAATTATGTGCCTAATATGAAGCCAAGAGAGTAGACGGGTCAGGATTAGACTGAACAATGGTCAGAGGAGACACATTGAGCTGTGGTGTGAGGAGAACAGGGCAGCAGTCGGGTCTCGATGAGAGAACAGTATTATAGATGTATTCACGTTAGCCGACGATATGTATAACACTATGCTCAGATCACAATATTGTACAGATTATTATCATGTATCAGGCAAAAGTAAAGCTATTATTTAGACCCTTACCTGCATGTGTTGTGTATGTCAGCCATTAGGAGACAGTTTCAAGAGGAAGAGGGACTTTATAAAGGCTTTGAATAGCCCCATTTGGTGACAATGAATACAAAAATAATCACAATCACAACTGTCTTACTGTATAAAAACTTTATATGTAGAAACAGCCAACACAAACATTAAAATTCGGAGTACAGATTGGAAATTAACTTAATATATTATATTTAGGCTATAATAAGTGTCGGCTGCAGACTAATAACAAACACATAAATGCATTACATTACAAGTTTATGTAGGATATGTTAATTAAATTAAGACAAGGCACATTAAGACAGGTAGGCTACATGTAGCCTATGCATTTTGTAAAACAGAAGTACAATAAATGATCTCTGACGGATCCGTGACCGTCATGTTTCCCGCCCGCGGCCGAAACACAATCTGACGGCGGACCGGGCGACCCGATGAAGGAGCCGGGACAGTGTGCACATATCGCCGCCGTCATATAACTCCATGTCGCCGAGATTAAACACAAGATTTTGACGCGTATCCGAGAGTGGAGCGGAGTGTGAGCGCGCACTGCATGGCACGGGCGCGAACACTAATCAACAGTGAAACAATTTAAAATACTCTATCATTTCTGGTCATACAGAAAATAATAATACATTATTCGCAACTACTTTTATTTGTGTAAACTCGCAATAACAAGAAAGCGTTGTGCTTTTGTCAAATAAAATAAAACAATCAGGCGCGCTTTCATGATCTCCGTGAACAGGAGCGCGAGAACTGAAACTAAATGTATATGTAGGCTAAAGCTTGAAATGTCCACTTCAAAACGAACAAATTCGAATCGAAAGCTAATACATTCTGATTATGTAATGCGTATGAAAGGTGCATTTCTCTCTAAAAGCGCATCCGCTTAACAGCGGAGATGGAGATATGTTTTTAACCGACACTGATTTAGAAAACAATAGTTTATTAATAAACAATTAAAATGCCTCTATTTTTTCAGACACATTTATTATCATTAGCCTATAAATCACCTTTCTGTAGGCTGTGGTTCCAGAGACATGCTCTTCTCATTCAGTACTGCGGGATTAATATCATTTCCAGGTTCTAATTTTGTCTCAGAAAAATAAATCAACAACAACAAAATCCATATTAATTTGTGAATATTTTAAATGTTTAATTAAGGGGCAACAAGTAGCCTAATAAACAAAAATTCGTCAATATTAATTTTTTTGCGCAGCATTTGGTGTAGCCTAGCCTACAGTTCAAATTAAAATTTTGCCTTTTAAAAATACAACAACCGTTTTTGTTTTGTAATTACGGGTTAAAAATATTTTTGTTCTCTCTGTTTTGTAATTTAGTAAACTTTATAGATTTCAACCATATTATTCCTTCTTGAGTCTTTTTAACAAGAATTTAGATTAATGTATGAATTGAATAGTGATTGTGTGACCTATGATGAGGGAACAACCAGTGATACCCTTGGTAGTACCATCAAATGATAGCCTATAGCGATGTCATCAGGATACACATACAGCGGTAGGCAGTGGCCCACCTTACCGGGTCGTGGTTCACCAGAATTTATAGTTTACCCACCTCTTTTTTTACCACTACACCTCTGACCACGACGATGATTAATTGAAATACAATAACCAACACCGAAAACACACTGAATCACGACTGCTCCAACTGAATACCAACCTACACTGCACTGAGCGAACGCACAACGCAGAGCCCGGCGGCAAACGACTGCCTCATGTGACGTAATATGACGCGATGGTGAAAAAAAAACGTTTTTTCAACACGGTCAAGGAAACGGTCACGTTTTCTACTAAATTTGTTCCCTTATGTCTTGCAAAACGATTTTAAATCCTGCATTTACTTTTCATATGGTATTTTCATACAAGGTTATATATTAATTTTGAAGAAAAAAAAAAACCTGCAAGATGGCCTTTAAGGCGAGACACGGCAGGCAAAAACATAGTTTTTTTTTTCACTGGTCAATTTTGAGATTTTGGGCTATTTGTCTTCAATAACATCTTCTTTCAGACTTGTGGTGAAAAAAAGTCCAAAATACACATTTAGGTCTTTATTTTACTGCACTTTGTTTATTTGCGTCTGTAGATTTCTCTGAAATTCAACAAAAGTTGGCGTTATAAATCAATGCGCTGCTCCGCGATCTCTGTGTTCTTCCTTTAATCTCACACACGTCTGGAAAGCTCTCTCTCTCCTTTACAATGCTGTCGGATCCAAATATGGTCATATCCTTTTAATCAGCAACCAATCGTGAAAGTATAATGGGCATTTAACTGTAAAAGCGAAATCTCATTGGCTGATGTCAATGTCTGGCACCCGTGATTGGTTCAGATGCATCACGTGACACGCTCTGACATTTAGATGTGTGTTTTTGACTGTTTTTCTGCTCAGTTGAAGGCCATAAATGCTGTGTTTATAAGTTTTGATGTGATTTAGGTGGTTTGTATTGTTATTGCTAATGATTTGATAAGATATTGTGTCAGTAAATAGTTGTTTCCACTAAAAAAGTATGATTTTGTACATTACAAATCTTTAAATGCCTTTTTCTCAAAATGAGTTTTTTGTCATCCTCCAGTGACACATCTCATTTTTTTAATGAACTTGTGTAAGTAATCAACTGAGGAAGTTTCATGGTGATATCTATTATTTAAAAATTGTACCCTATTCACCTGTAGTGTCTCGCCTTAATGCAATGTGTAACAAGTCTCTCATTATCATAGCAGTAACGATATATCACTTTCAAGTTTCAACACACTTAAATGTATTTTTAGTATGATTGTTTTTTGAGCAAGTAAAACAGCGCTCTGTTACCACACAATTTTAATTTGTCAAATAAAGTGACCTGTATAGTAATTCAGCACTCACGGCTGTTTTCGTAACGGTAACAATGTTCAAGTTCAGGGAAGGAGGCGGACGTTAAACGTAATTATAATCGTAAAATGTGATCCTGGACCACAAAACCAGTCACATGGGTCAAATGTTTTAAATTGAGATGTATTATATGAAAGCTGAATAAATAATCTCTCCATTGATGTGTGGTTTGTTAGGATAGGACAATATTTGGTCGAGACACAACTATTGAAAATCTGGAATCTGAGGAGCAAAAAAAATGTAAACATTGAGAAAATCTCCTTTAAAGTTGTGCATTTATGTTCACGATTGTGCTGCATTCACTCACAAAAATACATGTTTATATATTTACGGTAGGACATTTACTAAATATCTTCATGGAACATGATCTTTACTTAAAGGTTGGGTAGGTCAGAATTGTCTGAAAAAACCTTTATTCACATTTGTTTAAACTGTCTTTATATACCAATACATAATTAAAATGCAAGTACTCTGAAATAGAGAGTATAAAAACTGAGTGACTCTAGTGTATTTAATCTTCAATAAACACAGCTCATTAATTCCATTCAGTCCCACCTAAACACGGGTGAGCGACTGCGCGCACGTGGGCGGAGCCAGTCATAGCGGCGGTAGTCATGGCGACGGAGAGTGACAGTCGCGCAAGCCAATCACTTGTTTCGTCCCGGTAGGAATTAATGAGCTGTGTTTTTTGAAGATTAAATACACTAGAGTCACTCAATTTTTATACTCTCTTTTTCAAAGTACTTACATTTTAATTATGTATTGGTATATAAAGACAGTTTAAGCCAATTTTAAAAAAAGTTCTTTAGACCATTCTTACCTACCCTACCTTTAATAATTTAATGGTTTTTGGCATAAAAGAAAAATGGATAATTTTGACCCATACAATATTTTGTTGTCTATTGTTTGTCACAAATATACCCGTGCGACTCGAGACTGGTTTTGTGATCCAGGGTCACAAATGGCTACTTCCGGTGAAACTTACTGTGCCTTTCAGCTGTCCAACACCACAGCAGCATATTACTGTATCTGTTCTGTTACAGTTCTTAGGACTCCAAAATTTATTGTGGCATACTGCATATTGTTTTCAATATTACATGAAATATTGTATTTAATCTTAAATAGTATTCCGCTCTGTTTTAGTGTATAAGCGATGGCAGATTCTCAACTCCTGGACGAACAAGATGACCGAGACAATGGCGACTTCCATCTGATGGTGATGTTGGAAGATAGGACACGCCCCCAAACCGGACAGACACACCCCTCTCAGGACACGCCCACTAGCAATCAGGGTGCCGACCGGCCAAACGACAGCAAGCCGACACGCTTGGCGCGGGGTTTCCGGAAAGCCTTGCGGAAAAACCAGGATTACATCCGCATCACCATCCCGAAGTCCGGCGTCTCTCGGCTGCCGTCGGAATGGTGGAAGACGGGAATGGCGTTCATCTGGGCTGGTTTAAACCTCATCCTTACGACCGTCATGATCACCGTCATCCACGAGAGAGTCCCGGATAAGTCAGTCAGCCCGCCGTTACCAGACAAGTTCTTCGATTACGTGCCGCGTGTGGAGTGGGCGTTTTCCGTCACCGAGGTGAACGGAATGATCCTGGTGGCTGTGTGGTTCATCCAATGGCTCTTCCTCAAGCACAGGTGAGCGTTTGGTGAAAGCTGCTCGTTTTATCGGAATAAAACCCAAATTCCGCCACGCTTAACGTCTTATATTGCATTTCTGTCAATAGATCCTCAGAAATATTACACATTGCACCTTTGAAGTCCTCCTGTAGTCAATCATTTTATCCCTTAAAAATCATCTTTGATCACCAAAATGACGTATTTAAACGTTTTTCCTTAATTAAATTGGTCATGGCTTAAAATAGCTTGAATGTAACTCGACACCCTTGCCTCATTTAGTATGCGTGGTTCTATGAATATGCAGATGAGCCCCGCCTCCACTCACTCACTCACTCAGAGATCCACTGGTTGGCGATCACACGTTGATCTGATTGGTTACAAGGTAGTGTGTGACGTCAGAAACACCAGCGATTTCAAACCGTGTTTTTGAGACTGTCTTTGGTTCACTGCAGTTTTAAGCAGAAAATACGTATTTATGAACGACTTATGAACTTACACATGGTTTGTCTTAAAGTGTATTAAAAACACCACATAGACACATAAACTACATTAAAAGCTGGATTCTCACCACAGGGGGACTTTAAGGGATTACGGTTAGGTTAAGTTCAGCATTGCTACTCTTATTTAGTTACTCCCAAACACTGCCATCCAATCACTGCCTCGACTGATAAAACATGTGACGTATGCTCTGCAGTAGTATACAAACTCAACTCCGTCCCATAACTCCTCCTTGTCCCGTTGTGTTGACAGAGCCATCGTGGGCCGAAGGTTTTTCTTCCTGCAGGGAATGTTGTATTTGTACCGTATGGTGACCATGTACATCACAACTCTTCCGGTTCCCAGCATGCACATGGAGTGCGCCCCGAAGGTGAGTGCTGCTCAACCAACAGAATAGTAGTACAGAATCTCCGGATCAAGACACAAGCGAGAGATAAAAGCATTGCTGATGCACTTTGTAGTCTTTGAACAAAATGTGATTTTATCAGCTTTTTGTTCAAAATGTAGCTTACCCACATTCTTTTTATTTTGCAATAGTGCATGTTCAGATATTCATACAACAAAATATTATGGGGCCATGAAAGTTGTGAAAATGATTTTTAAAAAAGCTGGCAGTGGCTGGCAACTGCCAAAAAAAATGCTGATGGGGAAAAAGTTCATTTAAATTTTATTTTTGGCTTATATAAACACCACTAAATGCGTCTTAAAACGTATAAAATGCAACAGCGCATTCTTACATGTATACCTCGATGCAAAGTAAAAACCCAGCTAAATGAAATATAGAATCTAAGAATGTTTTGCTAACATTCCCATTAAGTTATGAAAACAATATTCCTGAATGTTCCTGAACATCCAACATAAAAAAAATAAAAAATCTTGGTTATGTGAACATTCCCATTTTATCATTCTTCAAACATTTATGGGAACTTTACTTTTTAATATTCTCTAAAGATTCTTGTCTCTAAAGAACAAGTTTCCAACTAAAACGTTTCAGATTTTATTTTTTCATGAACAATGTATAAATAACATTTTGAGAACATTATTAAAGACCAGATAACTTTGACCAAGCGTTCTATTAATGTTTGTTCACAACTTTGAGAGAACCTTGGCAGAACCGTTAGCTTGGAAAGCAGACGACTGTGCATTTATTTGTGCATTAATTGTTTAATGTCTGGTTAGCTTAAATCACGTCTGATATGTTAGTTCGCTGTTTGTGTGTAATGGGGAAGTGTAGCTTTGATGCTTGTACCTCATGTTCGGTCTTCTTCTCTCTGTAGCTCCACGGTGATTCTCACGGCAAGATCAAGCGAGTTTTGCAGCTGGTGTCTGGAGGAGGTTTGTCCATCACAGGCTCCCATCTCATGTGTGGAGACTTTCTGTACAGCGGCCACACGGTCATGCTGACCCTCACCTTCCTCTTCATCCAGGAATGTGAGTACAAGGAAACCATTACTGTCTGTCTTCTTCTTTTTTCTTTTTACCACATTAACTGGTAAATGCCCAATTTGACCAGCCTTTTTAAGTTGATGACAACTTGATGACAAAGAACAGTTGTCTTGCGCACGGTCCTTCGAAAGTTGTGTTTTTGTGTGCTTTAGTTGTGATCGGGTCTTTTTAATTTTACACTGTAGTTCTTGATCAAATGAATGACAACATCCCAGCTAACGGGGAACGTTTCCATAACTGTTCAATAACGTTCTTCAGTAATAACAATAGAATGTTCTCATAACATTTTCAAAATACGAGTGGAATGTTCCTCTAACGTTCACATAACTAAAAAGAAATGTTCTTTATATGTAAAAAAACTGGCGAGCCATCAAGGAGCCATCATCAGACGATTGATGATCTTATGTGTTTATTTTAAAGGATTTAAATTTTTTAAAACTAAGTTGTATTTTCTTTTGTGGATGTCCCAGTTGTTCATTTGATATTTTTGTTGCATTTGTGGGTTAAAGGAACACTTCACCTCTGGAAAGATGAATGTGTATTTAAAATTGGTCATTTATGTAGAAGAAATGTGAAATTATTTTTGAATTTGGAGCCTTCTAGACTGAGAAAAGCCAGAAAATTTATTTTTGGCTCATGGGGATGAAAGACAACAACTCCCAGAATGCACTTGCTTCGCTGGCCTAGGAGGCCACGCCTACCGGTAAGAGATCGCAGTAAACAACAAGGCTATGCTACTAGTGAGTCTCCGTGAGTCTGCCCGGTATTTTGATGTCGCCCAAAATGTCCAGGATTCGGCTTTTGCGTTCTTCAGTCGCCATTCCTCATGTTTACTGTGACGAGCAGGAACGAGACTGACGGCCGCGGAGAACGATGCGAGCCCGGTGGCGTGATTACTGATGAGTGGCGCCGGCGCCTGTGAGACGCACCGGTCTCGTATCTCTCACAGAGGAGCGGGAATTTTCCTAGCAATGTTAAAACGCACATCAAACGATCACTTGTTTAGCGTTCATGTAAACACTACATTCAGATTCACCGATCGGAATGAATTCAGTTAGATTGAAACAAAAGGTGTGCATGTAAACAATGAATGCGACTGCAGAAAGCAAAAGCCGAATCCCGGACAATTTGGACGATCTCGACGGCCGGACATGTCCGGGAAAAAGAGGATGGTCACCGCTACTACTCAGCTTTCTCCACAGAATAAGAAACTTTTAGCTTAGCTTCCAAATAAAGAATGGCTGACACTATATGTAGCCTACATTCTGTGAGTGAGATCCCTCTATGGGCGGGTTGAAAACATGCGGAACAGCGCCTTCTACTGGATAAATGATGAGCTAGTGTTTGTAGTCTTACCCTTATTCAAAGAAATTTGACTTCCTGCTTTTTATGACGCAAAATGACGATTTTTGCGTCATAAAAAGCAGGAAGTGGAACACTTAAATCCTTATTTCTCCCATCTCAGGGGAAAATAAGGGAATAAACCATGACCATTCGAAAATGTGACTGGGTTTCTAAAGATACAAAGTCTAATGCAAATGGGTGAAGTGTTCCTTTAATACAAATTTACAAGTTGTGTAGAATAGGCAAATATGCTAATATTCAAGCCACTGAAACTAATCAAATCAAGCATTGCATCGTGTTTTGACGTATCAGCAATTATTGTATGATTAAATATTGAGTGTCGTAAGCCCAAATGTTTGTTCTGAGAGCCTCTACTTGCTAGTTCTTTTTGTGTTTGTGTGACTACTTTTGTAAGTTTGTTGTATTGTGTCGTAGACTCGCCCCGGTCACCGCTCTGGCGTTGCTATCACGTGATCTGCTGGTTGCTAAGTGCAGTGGGCGTGGTCTGTATCCTGATAGCGCATGAGCATTACAGCGTGGATGTAGTGGTGGCGTATTTCATCACCTCGCGCCTCTTCTACTGGTACCACACCATGGCCAACAACCAGGTAAAAGCTTGCATAAACTACAGATCCTACAAACGCAACATTCGACTTCCACTCGACCTCTTCTTACTTGGGAAGATGCAGTAGATTTGATTTTGAGGTTGGATTTCCAGCGTGGAAAACTACGATTTGCTGAGATGCACAATTCTGTTGACAATTAATGATAAATAATCACTTGTCATGATTTAATGTTCCAAGCAAACGTTTTTTGGAAATGTTTCTCGAGCATCAAATCAGCTGCTTAAACAAAAGCTCATATTCTATATCTCATATTCTATATCTCATATTATATTCTATTCTATTCTAGATCTCATATTCTATTCTATATCTATATCTCATATTCTATATCTCATATTCTATTCTACTTCTCATATTCTATTCTATATATCATATTCTATTCTACTTCTCATATTCTATTCTACTTCTCATATTCTATTCTACTTCTCATATTCTATTCTACTTCTCATATTCTATTCTACTTCTCATATTCTATTCTAGATCTCATATTCTATTCTATTCTAGATCTCATATTCTATTCTATATCTCATATTCTACATCTCATATTCTATTCTACATCTCATATTCTATTCTACTTCTCATATTCTATTCTAGATCTCATATTCTATTCTATTCTAGATCTCATATTCTATTCTATATCTATATCTCATATTCTACATCTCATATTCTATTCTACATCTCATATTCTATTCTACATCTCATATTCTATTCTACTTCTCATATTCTATTCTACTTCTCATATTCTATTCTACATCTCATATTCTATTATATATATCATATTCTATTCTACTTCTCATATTCTATTCTACATCTCATATTCTATTCTATTCTATATATCATATTCTATTCTATATCTCATATTATATTATATTCTATTCTACATCTCATATTCTATTCTACTCTACATCTCATATTCTACTCTATATATCATATTCTATTCTACATCTCATATTCTATTCTACATCTCATATTCTACAGGTTCATGCTGACAAACCGGTTTATTGTTTTGTTTGTGCTAAATGGCAAATTGGACCAAAATAACCACCACATTTTGGATTTTGTATCTCGCATAGCCAGACCTACAGGCTTGACAGCAGAAACAATCGCAGTTCATGTTTACGGGTGTGAAAATGTAACGTCGATGTCCCTAAAATAACAAAGACTGGTGTGTAAAAATCATGGGTGGATTTTAAAGAGTTTATGCCACGAACTTTACTTACTTTTGAAAATCCAGCGTTTACTTGATCCTGATGAGACCTCATTGTCACAGTTGTACACATGATGTAGGGATGGGCGATATGGCCTAAAATCCATATTGCGATATACATTGCAGCCTTTTGCGATAACAAGATATATCACGATATATAAATTATAATAAAACCATTTCAGAACAGGTTACACAGACCCTAAGGAAAGCCAAACAACTGCTAAATATATATTTTTTTTAACGAAAGAAAGAAAAGGTGTATGTCGTTTTTAGAACATTTATTGTGCAAAACTGTAATTATACAACATAATGTTGCAGATAAATAAAACTCAAGAACACTAGACTTTAAGTAGCCCTAATGTTTATATTATGGCTAGCAGCTTATGAAACCCCAAATTCTAAATTAGAATATTGTGAAAAGGTTTTCATAAGCTGTAAGCCATAATCATCAAAATTATAACAAATAAAGCCTTGTAATATCTCACTTTGCATCTAATGAGTCTATATAATATATTAGTTTCACTTTTGCATGATATTCTAATTTTTCGAGTTTCTCCTGTTATACGTCAACTAAAGAAAATGCTTCAAGTATAAAAGTTTATTTACAGTAGTGCCATAGACAGTAAAGAGTGCAGAACAGTGCAGAAGACACTCAAAATCAAATGTAGTTTTAGTGTGGCTATTTTTTTAAAGGACACAAAAGATGCAAAGAGCAGAAAAACGGATGTCTTCTCAGTTAAAAAGCAACACAACAACGAATCTTAAAATCCGGCACACACAGAGATGTTGTGTTTACACTATTTTGTGAATACGCGCTGGTATTCAGTGAAATGTTTCGTGTTGAGGTGGTAGAACAGATTAGTCGTGTGTGTTACCGAACTGTTGCCTCACACACACTGTATAGTTTGCTGCTGCTCGTCGGACGGCTTAAATCCGAACCAAGTCCAAATAATGGATGTTGCACCGATCTTTTTCACCAGCTCCTCCGTTTCGCTGTCAGCCATGTTTACTCAAGATGACGACGAGTATGATGCTCTTCAGCCGGTTGCAGCTCGAGTCGTGGCTCTAAATTTCGCGGGTAGATTGCGTCATCAACATGCATTATCGCGATAGTGCAATAGAATTAAAATCTCTATCGTAGGCCAATTTTGTATCGTTTATATCGCCCATTACTAACATGGCATTCTTCTTCCATGAGGGGGTTTGGCTTCACTACAGCTTTGTTTCCAGACAGACCATTAAAGAACGCGACAAACACTTCTCCCAGAAATTCTGTAGAACTCAACCAATCAGCTGACGGCTTCAAAACTCTTGAGTTGTTTCCAATTTTGTGTGCCTTATGCATCAGATGTTAATACACCAGCTGACCAATCAGAGCTCATTGCACTTTACAAGTGAATCAATCAAAACTAACTGTAGCTGGATAATAACTTTATTCTAGATCTGCTGTAAAGCCAAAACTATCTCTGTTACTTTAATTTCCTTTATCACTGTAAAGCTGCTTTGAAAGGATCTACAGTATTTTGTTAAAAGCGCTGTATAAATGAAGGTGACTTGACTTGGATTCTCTCCCGATGTTGTAGGCCTTGAGAGGGTCTCCTTACAACTACCTGAACCGAACGTGGTGGAGCCTGGTGTTTAACTTCCTGGAGAAGAACGTTAGAACAACGGTTCCCTGCACGTTCTCATGGCCCCTGTCGCTTCCACCCGCGTGCTTCAAGAACCCGTGCAAGAGCTACTCCAAAGTGCAGAGCACCAGAGATGACTGACCAGCTCCAGTGTCCGACTGTGCGTTTGTTGGGTAACAAACACTATCTGTGCGACTTTAGATCCTGTTTACTTGAAGTGCATCACCTCAGATCTGCCTGGGAGCGTCACATGCGTTTGATGGAAGAAAGTGTGTGTTCCCGGTGGAGGTTATATCTGTGTCAGCATGTGCTGTTGTGCAGCGCTGCGCTCATCTGAAGGGAACCCAGCGTTCACTTCCTCATGCTATTGTTTTTTTTTCACACTCAAACATAATTAATGTTTATTTTAATGGTGTTTCTAAATGAAGAAATGACAAGTTGTTGTATAGTTTATAATTTATGTTCATTGCCTTGTGAAAAATGTTTTATGCAAAATAAATACTATTTTCTTAAGTTCTAGAACTCTTATTTCACAGATTACACTTTCTATTGTTTGTTTACTTGTTGTTCTTATGTATCTTTATTATACTTTTGTTTTTTAAGTGCAGTTTAAATGAAGTCGTGCTGATTGCCTATGCAGTAGATGTATATGACCAATAAACAAGTTCAAGGTCTGAACATTTGTGCACATTGCATAGTGTGATTTGCTGAAATGCAAATACTTTTTGTACATGTGAAGCTTGCTGGGATTAGTTTTTTAATGCATAACTGAACACTAGACTTAATGCCAAAAAACTGGTTGATCTAGTGTTTTTAATTACCCGTTTTGCCAGTAGAGCATCTTCACCAAAACATCATTGTGAAGATACTCTATTTTTTGATGGATTGGATCAAAGCCTTTGAAAATGTCAGATATTATCACATAATTGAATGATGCAAAACACACAACTACAGTGTTTTATTATAAATAAATGTCAATAATTTGAGTCCCCTGAATTTTTTTTAACCGTTGTTTAAAGTGGGGAAAGTACTCACTAAAATACTCACCCCAAAACCACTTTAAAATATATGTCTTATACATGCGGTTTAGGTTATGTTTACACAACAACAATGTACAAAAAATGGTAACGTTTTTTCCTTTGCGTTTCTCGCGTATAGATGATAACATTGTCAAAACAATCCCAGTTCCCTCCAAAACACTGCATTCTGCTGCCCGGCCAGTAGCTGACGACGTCACTTTGTAAAGGAAAACGACAAAACTTTGGCCATGTTTTAATGACAACAATATATTAAAAACGGGAAGGTTTCGCGTATGTTGTCAAAACGGATTCGCACGGATCGTCGACTAAAATCACTGCGTTCTGCTGCCGGCCAGTAGTTGCCGATGTCCCTTAGTAAAGAAAGCGTTAGTGAACTCCGTATCTTGAGAAGCACAAACACAGTCCTGTTGTCCGTCATTGTTGTTTTGGTTTAAGTACTCGTGCATGACTCTGAACATGTAATATTCATGTGCATGACATCACCATTTTCACAAACGACAATGGTTTCTTTTTCAAAAACTTGCACTTTGAAACCTGTTTTCGGGACCCTTAAACACCGTTGACAAGTAAAATGAACAGCCAAGATGCTTAAGTTCCTTTTTTTTAATGAAAAAAATACATCTCTTATGTAAATAGGCTACCGTCTTAGAATAAAGATTACAAGAAATACAAAATAATTTATAATGTTTGAATTGGTTTGAACACATTAGATGTTTTTAAGGACACATTATGCAATAGCAGATGAAGTTTAAAAAGAAATGCAGCACTTTTACAGAAAGACAACTGGTTTTATTGACAAAAAACTCTGAAAGTGGCAGATTTAGAGATGAATCGATCTACTAAGAGCTTAAAGCTACACTGTGTAACTTTTTTAGTTTATTCTTAGCTAAAAACGCTTAGTTCTTTCAAAAATATATGTGCTCATTAATGTATATTTACTTCGTTCAAGTAATAAAGTATTCTCGTGAGTGTATAATATGCCATTGAAAATACATACGGGTGAGGGGTTCGAATGTCGGTCGCCATGTTGCCCCTCCATCTTGAAAGTACATTAGCCAAAGAGGGACATACCCGTTAATTCAAGCTTTGCCTTTCGCGTCTCCGCAATTCACTGGCACCGGCCCTGTTTTTATTTTTCCCTCTCCCTCGCTCCTCCGTCACATCAGCTGATCTCTGCTCACGGAGAAAATGATATAGCCTACAATGTAAACATTGCCTTACGCTAGTGATGTCGTACAATATACAGAATAACGATAGCACTGATAAAAGTGACTTTACTAAGATTAGCTTGCATTCGTCTGGGAACCTGATAGCTGATGTTAGCAATGAAATGGTAAAAAAATAACGAAAACATAAAACTATTATTCATTTTACATAGATGTCATAACCTATATGTTAACTGACTAATTAAATTACTGCAAATAATAATAGTTTTCTAAAGTAACCTCATCACTTGAAGGAATACTCATGGACGAGGTCGAACTGGAAGCCATGTTAATCTTGGACTACTTTGGCCACCGTAGGAGTTAAAACGAAATCGGAATTGAGAGGAACAGAAACTAATATTCACTGGATGGTCATATACCTTTTCACCGCTAGATGGGGGTAAAAATCACACAGTGTAGCTTTAAGCACCTCAGCAGGGATATGGCTGGAGTCTCAAACACGGTTTCTCGCTTTCAAGTGACCAGTTTTGCGCGCTCTTCCTTTTGCACCATTGGTCTGTGTGAAATGTGTGTGCACAAGTGAGTTGTGCATCTGTAGAGGTAGTGGGCGGAGCCTACATTAATATTCAGGAGTTTCCCGGGCATGCGCGCGGAACTGATCATTTTAGTTCACGCTCCTCGTTTCTCAGGGGGTTTAATGGATTATTTAAAAACTATTTAGAAACTTTGTTTCGTAAAGTTCATAATGTTTTTATTAGTTTGCACGTTTTGTGCATTGCCAATGACCGAATAAAACTCTCCTGGTTGTAGGAGTGGTGCAATAAATCTACACTTTGGATGTCTATTTCCCAGCATGCTTTGCCGATGGCACTCGAAAGGGAGAGTAAATGCTAAAATTAAGTGTAATATAATGTGTGTTTTTTTGTGCCAGACTAATGTTAAGTGGGAGATTTAGTAGTGATTAATGTTTTGTTATGTTAAGAATTTCTGTTAATGTTGGTTTTAGGATCTTACCATCATGGTGACGAGTGGTGCATGAGCTTGATTTGAGAGCAAATATATCATTATATTGTTGCACTCATACAGCAAGTGCTTCTGTGAAACACACTATTGCTAATATGTTAGCAAGTTAGTATGTTAGCGGATTAGCTTATTAAAGCTAACTAAGTTCATACTAATAAAAGTGTTCACATTGAGATTACATGAAAGCTTTAAGTTAATTGCATGAATTAGTGTTTTCAAACATTTCAAGTTAAGAACAATTAAAATGTATAAATACAAAATAAAAATCTGCTAGTTCTGCATACTTAAACTTTGAACTTCAGAACTTAAAAAATTTGAGGCAATCGATTGCCTTAAATGTTTTGAGTTCTGCCAACTTATTCGGGTTTACAGTGACTTGTGCATGACTCGTAACATGTACACGGATGACTTCAGTTTTCACAAATGTACATTTTAGTTTACACATAACTTTGTCCAAAAACTTGTTTTTCCGGCCCCCTAAACACTGTTGGCATGTAACATGTAAATTCCCCCTTAGAATAGAGATTACAAGGAAAACAAAAGTAAGTGATAATGTTTTTTTTTAACCATGAGTTCATACAGTAACTTGGGTTACTGTGGGTTAATAAAATGTAACTAGTGGTGTAAATTAGGCATATAATATCTTAATATTCAGACCACTGAATCTAATCAAAATCGCATCGATCATATTAAGTGATCGGCGCAGTGGATGGGTCTTGAAGAACAAAATCACACTGAGTTAAATGTGAACCTTGAAATGTATTTTGTTTTTCAAAAAACAAATAATTTCAAAAAACAAAGTCAACCCAATATTATTACTAATCTGACTGCAATCATTACACACACATGACTGGCAGTCTTCTGTAATAAGGGCATGCAGGCAATTTTGTTCTATTTTTAATATATATAAAAAAATGTAAAAAAAATTATTACAAACAATAGGACAAATACAATAGAAAACAAAAACAAATTAAATAACCTTTTTCAGGTAGCCTAGGTTTATTTAACATGCTTTAGTAAGAAATACTTCAGAAATTGAATACTCAAATATGAAAATAAAACACTATACACTATATAAATGAAATATAAATGGATTCTTATTAAAGTTACAAAAGTGTTGTCAAAAGCAGTGCGTGATTTTTTTTTTTACGTTCGTTAAAGGATTAGTTCACTTTCAAAAAATGTTTTGCTGATAATTTACTCACCCCGATGTCATCCAAGATGTCCATGTCTTTCTTTCTTCAGTGGAAAAGAAATTTAGGTTTTTGAGGAAAACATTCCAGGATTTTTCTACACAGAATGGACTTCATGGCAACCATCTATCCCAATGTTCACAAGCAGGATCAAATGTCCGTCTCAGTGCAGCTTCAAAGTCTCCACACTATCCCAGTCGAGAAATAAGGGTCTTATCCATAAGGGTCATTTCCTAAAAACGCGTCACGCATTACGCTGGAAAGATCATGATTTTTTATTTATTTATTTTAAACAAAGATGTCGGACGATTTTGAAGTTAGAGGAGAAAATGAGATGGAGTTTTTCACCCTTCCCCACTTTTTTGAACCGGAGATGACGTGACCTGTGACCTTTCCAACGTGATGACGTAATGCGTGGCGCGTCGCAGACCCGCACAAGACGAACAATTGTGGTTAAAAAGTATATAATTTTTTTTTTTTTTTTTGAAAATGACCGATGGTTTCACTAGATAAGATCCCTATTTCTCGACTGGGATCGTGTGGAGACTTTAAAGCTGCACTGATACGGACATTTGGACCTTCTTGTGAACATTGGGATAGACGGTTGCCATGAAGTCCATTCTGTGTATAAAAATCCTGGAATGTTTTCCTCAAAAAGCTTAATTTCTTTTCGACTGAAGAAAGAAAGCGATGGATATCTTGAATGGCTTCGGGTTGAGTAAATTACCAGCAACATTTATTTTTAAAGTGAACTACCGGTAATCATTTAAGCGGCAGCTTATGAGGCTGCTGTCCCTTTACGAGTGAATACACTGATCTAATATACTGTTACACATCCTATTCTCTCCTAACGGTTTACACTTGCACAGGACATAACAGACTGTGTTTACATGAATACTCCACTTCTGTGGTGTATTCCAGAGAGCAAGGTTATCTCGCTCTTCAACAGTCTAAACAGTGCCAAATTAGGGTTCTTCGGCTTGTAACAATAGCAGAACCCTTTTTATAAGGTTCCATAAAGAACCATGCTTTGAAAGTGATAGGAGGACCTTAATAGTGTTATAAATAACATTTTCAACAATATCTATTTTCATTAATATTAGTATATTCATATAATTTTACTATTATAAATGTTATTTTTTATATATTATTTATTAATATTGTTTTTTAGTCCTCTATCTGCCTGGTCTTATCTTTGTTGCCTCTATTTGGGTTTTACACACACACAAAAACAGCATTTTGTGTCAATTAGATACTTTTATTTTTTATTGACATGGCAGATTGTAGCAAAAATGACAGTGCTCTAATAACAGTTGTTAGCTGAATACATGAATAAATAACACTTGACATTGAACACGATATAGAAGTAATGAAGACCAAGTTCTTGTGAAATATCTTCACAATCCTCATATGATGTCTTTACTTCCTTCATTATGTGTGTATTCTGAGTGGCAGTTTCTCTCTGCAGATGATGAGCTTATGATACGTGACAGCATCTGAAATACACAATTGAGTTTAGAGTTGCATTGTGTCTCTTTTCCACAAAAAAACAAACAATATGAATCATAAATTCCATATCTCTGTTACTTACTTTGTGGAGAAGATGAGTATCCTTAACTGACCAGAGCTACTCACGCTTATGTTCAGTTAAACTAAAAAGAGAAAGAGACTGGTTTCTTACCAATCATGTTACAATTTTTAAAGTTAGGCTATAATTTATAGACATTTTAAGAAAGAAATCATTTACCTGTTGAGAGTATATTGACAGTGTAGTTGTATGACTGTCATCAAATCAAATTCTTCATAGAAAACGTTAACCGGGTCCGCCAACTGCTGGTAATCATGGCTGCAGTGGAAGTACATTCTTCATTCTTCTACGTCTTCCTCTATGCTACGGTACATTTCGTATTTCTGCTTTACTACGTTCATAATATGCACGTAAATACGGTGAATTCCCTCTCCCATTTACTTCGTTGAGACCTCGCGCTCATCATGCAGCATCACTTGAAGTCGCCAGCACGTCGTTGACCCTTGAGGAGTTTAGTATGACCGTGTGTTGCGCGCTGTGAAGGTGTGTTGGGGACGCTCTAAAACTGTGGAAAAACACCTTCCGTACTAAAATTGGAGGACCAGATTCAGTATGCAGTGCACCCTATGACCAGTGCGTTAGCTTCTTTCTGTCAGTGCGTGACTACAGCTCGTTAATAAACAACGCGTTTTTTGATCGATCCATTTCATACAATACGCTTAGCAAGTGCACTTAAGCAAAAAAAAAATGTAACGTTCAACATTTTATTTGTTCCTTTCATTTGTCGATGCTGCTGAAAACAGCTTTGCAGTGACATGCGTACAAATTATATTATCAGCATAACAATGAGTAAATGTAAGAGATGCCCCCTTTCTAGAACAATGTGCATTTACCTTTTAATTTTTAACATATTCAATGGCATGGAATTGCTGTGTAATTGCTAATCATACCTACTGCACTGAAAAAAGGTTGAGGTAAATTGATATTAGTGATTCTCATTTCTTTATCAAAACACTAAAACTGGTACAGTTTTGGGGAGAAATTTATGGAGTTAATATTGTACCATAATTAAACAAATCCAGCATTTTGCAAACAAACTCAATCTTCTTTGCAAAGGAAAACTCGACTCGCTAACAAACAGAAAGCAATGTGCAAGTACTAAGGTCAATTTGAGAAATTGCAAAAATGCAGTGGAGTTACACATGCATTGTGTTTTGCAAATATAAATAAATGAGCCTAAATAATATTGCACAAATACATAAAGTATCCCTCAAATTGCATGTAACCATTGAAGAAATACCAAATCTAATGCAAACAAATGCATGTCTGTCATGATTGTGAGACACTTGGCTTTTTAGGAAATCTCCAAGGCAGTTTCTTACAAATGCAGTTGAGGAACTTCCTCTTCTAAAACAGTAGATCGTGCTAAAATAGCACATTAATATAGCGCTAGACTCCCAGAAGCACTGATTTGAAACACGTGCTTGCCTTCACCTACAGTGGAGGGAAATGACCAGTGAACAGGTGAGTTTGTTCTTACTCTACTTTTTTTGATGTTATCTTTTGCAAAATGTTTATTACATATCTAGAAAAAAATCTACTTCAGATTTAGCATTTACCCTCTCTAGGACATAACATGTTCTAAAGCAGATTAATAAATAATTCAGTAATTTCAGAAAGAGAACTGGTTTTATTGACTAAAAACAAGATCAGAAAGTGGCATATTTAGATAATCACTAGATCTGTTTGAGACTTTAGAGCATATGCACACAGTCATCTTCCCATCAACCTCAGTGGGAACATGGCTGCACTCTTTGGCTGGAACAGGGCTGGACTCAGTCAACTTGCCATCAATCTCAGTTGGGACATGGCTGGACACCAACTTCTCAGAAACCTCAGATGGGAGGGAGCTGGATTCCGTCCAGTTCCTATCAACCTTTGCGGGGAGAGAGCTGGATCCCATCAACTTCCCATCAACCTTTTCAGAAAGAGAACTGGATTCGGTCAACTTCCCATCAACCTCAGCTGGCACAGGGCTGGACTCAGGCAACTTCCCATCAACTTCAGCAGGGACATGGCTGGAGTCTGTCAACTTCCCATCAACTTCAACAGGGACATGACTGCACTCTTTAGCTGGGACAGGGCTGGAGTCTGTCAACTTGCCATCAATCTCAGTTGGGACATGGCTGGACTCCAACTTCTCAGAAACCTCAGATGGGAGGGAGCTTGATTCCGTCCAGTTCCTATCAACCTTTACGGGGGGAGAGCTGGATCCCATCAACTTCCCATCAACCTTTTCAGAAAGAGAACTGGATTCTGTCAACTTCCCATCAACCTCAGCGGGGACAAGGCTGGACTCCAACTTCTCAGAAACCTCAGAGGGGAGGGAGCTGGATTCAGTCAACTTCCCATCAACCATTTCAGGAAGAGAGCTGGATTCTGTCAACTTCCCATCAACCTCAGCTGGCACAGGGCTGGACTCAGGCAACTTCCCATCAACTTCAACAGGGACATGACTGCACTCTTTAGCTGGGACAGGGCTGGAGTCTGTCAACTTCCCATTAACCTCAGCGGGGACAAGGCTGGACTCCAACTTCTCAGAAACCTCAGAGAGGAGGGAGCTGGATTCAGTCAACTTCTCATCAACCTTTTCAGGAAGAGAGCTGGATTCTGTCAACTTCCCATCAACCTCAGCTGGCACAGGGCTGGACTCAGGCAACTTCCCATCAACTTCAGCGGGGACAAGGCTGGACTCCAACTTCTCAGAAACCTCAGAGAGGAGGGAGCTGGATTCAGTCAACTTCCCATCAACCTTTTCAGGAAGAGAGCTGGATTCTGTCAACTTCCCATCAACCTTTTCAGGAAGAGAGCTGGATTCTGTCAACTTCCCATCAACCTCAGCTGGCACAGGGCTGGACTCAGGCAACTTCCCATCAACTTCAACAGGGACATGACTGCACTCTTTAGCTGGGACAGGGCTGGAGTCTGTCAACTTCCCATCAACCTCAGCGGGGACAAGGCTGGACTCCAACTTCTCAGAAACCTCAGAGAGGAGGGAGCTGGATTCAGTCAACTTCTCATCAACCTTTTCAGGAAGAGAGCTGGATTCTGTCAACTTCCCATCAACCTCAGCTGGCACAGGGCTGGACTCAGGCAACTTCCCATCAACTTCAGCGGGGACAAGGCTGGACTCCAACTTCTCAGAAACCTCAGAGAGGAGGGAGCTGGATTCAGTCAACTTCCCATCAACCTTTTCAGGAAGAGAGCTGGATTCTGTCAACTTCCCATCAACCTTTTCAGGAAGAGAGCTGGATTCTGTCAACTTCCCATCAACCTCAGCTGGCACAGGGCTGGACTCAGGCAACTTCCCATCAACTTCAACAGGGACATGACTGCACTCTTTAGCTGGGACAGGGCTGGAGTCTGTCAACTTCCCATCAACCTCAGCGGGGACAAGGCTGGACTCCAACTTCTCAGAAACCTCAGAGAGGAGGGAGCTGGATTCAGTCAACTTCTCATCAACCTTTTCAGGAAGAGAGCTGGATTCTGTCAACTTCCCATCAACCTCAGCTGGCACAGGGCTGGACTCAGGCAACTTCCCATCAACTTCAGCAGGGACATGGCTGCACTCTTTAGCTGGGACAGGGCTGGAGTCTGTCAACTTCCCATCAACCTCAGCGGGGACAAGGCTGGACTCCAACTTCTCAGAAACCTCAGAGGGGAGAGGGCTGGATTCAGTCAACTTCCCATCAACCTTTTCAGGAAGAGAGCTGGATTCTGTCAACTTCCCATCAACCTCAGCTGGCACAGGGCTGGACTCAGGCAACTTCCCATCAACTTCAACAGGGACATGACTGCACTCTTTAGCTGGGACAGGGCTGGAGTCTGTCAACTTCCCATCAACCTCAGCGGGGACAAGGCTGGACTCCAACTTCTCAGAAACCTCAGAGGGAAGGGAGCTGGATTCAGTCAACTTCCCATCAACCTTTTCAGGAAGAGAGCTGGAGTCTGTCAACTTCCCATCAACCTCAGTGGACACATGGCTGGACTCCAACTTCTCAGAAACCTCAGAGGGAAGGGAGCTGGATTCTATCAACTTCCCATCAACCTTTTCAGGAAGAGAGCTGGATTCCGTCAACTTGCCATCATTCTTGGAGGGGAGAGAACTGGATTCCGGGAACTTCATATCAACCTCAGTGGACACATGACTGGACTCTTTAGCTGGGACAGGGCTGGACTCCAACTTGTCTGAAACCTCAGAGGAAAGGGAGCTGGATTCCGTCAAGTTTCCATCAATCTTGGCGGGGAGAGAGACAGATTCCAGCAACTTCCCAACAGCCTTGGTGGGTAGAGAACTGGATTCCAGCAAATTCTGATCAACCTCAGTGGACACATGACTGGGCTCTTTATCCGGGACAAGGCTGGACTCAGGCAACTTCCCATCAACCTCAGCGTTGGCATGGCTGGACTCCAACTTCTCAGAAACCTCAGAGGGAAGGGAGCTGGATTCCGTCAGGTTCCCATCAATCTTGGCAGGGAGTGAGACAGATTCCAGCAACTTTCCAACAACCTCAGTGGACACATGGCTGGACTCTTTAGCTGGGACAGGGGTGGACTCAAACTTCTTAGAAACCTCAGAGGGAAGAGAGCTGGATTCCGTCAAGTTCCCATCAATCTTGGCGAGGAGAGAGTTAGATTCCGGCAACTTCCCAACAACCTTGGTGGGGAGACAACTTGACTCCAGCAACTTTCCATCAACCTCAGCATTGGCATGGCTGGACTCCAACTTCTCAGAAACCTCAGAGGGAAGGGAGCTGGATTCCGTCAGGTTCCCATCAATCTTGGCGAGGAGAGAGTTAGATTCCGGCAACTTCCCAACAACCTTGGTGGGGAGACAACTTGACTCCAGCAACTTTCCATCAACCTCAGTGGGGACATGGCTGGACTCGGTCAACTTCATATCAACCTCAGTGGACACATGACTGGACTCTTTAGCTGGGACAGGGCTGGACTCAGGCAACTTCCCATCAACCTCAGCGTTGGCATGGCTGGACTCCAACTTCTCAGAAACCTCAGAGGGAAGGGAGCTGGATTCCATCAGGTTCCCAACAACCTTGGTGGGTAGAGAACTGGATTCCAGCAAATTCCCATCAACCTCAGCATTGACAAGGCTGGACTCTTTAGCTGGGACAGGGGTGGACTCAAACTTCTTAGAAACCTCAGAGGGAAGAGAGCTGGATTCCGTCAAGTTCCCATCAATTTTGGCGAGGAGAGAGATAGAGTCCGGCAAGTTCCCAACAACCTTGGTGGGGAGAGAACTGGATTCCAGCAACTTTCCATCAACCTCTGTGGGGACATGGCTGGACTCAAACTTCTCAGAAACCTCAGAGGGAAGGGAGCTGGATTCCATCAGGTTCCCATGAATCTTGGCAGGGAGAGAGACAGATTCTGGTAACTTCCCAACAACCTCGGTGGGGAGAGAACTGGATTCCAGCAACTTTCCATCAACCTCAGTGGGGACATGACTGGACTCTTTAACTGGGACAGGGCTGGACTCAAACTTCTTAGAAACCTCAGATGGAAGGGAGCTGGATTCCATCAGATTCCCATCAATCTTGGCAGGGAGAGAGACAGATTCTGGTAACTTCCCAACAACCTCGGTGCGGAGAGAACTGGATTCCAGCAACTTTCCATCAACCTCAGTGGGGACATGACTGGACTCTTTAACTGGGACAGGGCTGGACTCAATCTTCTTAGAAACCTCAGAGGGAAGGGAGCTGGATTCCGTCAAGTTGCCATGAGTCTTGGCGGGGAGAGAGATAGATTCTGGCAACTTCCCAACAACCTCAGTGGGGAGAGAACTGGATTCCAGCAACTTCCCATTAATGCCTAAACAGAATTGGTGCAAAAATAAGAAGAGCTGTAGTCATCTTCCCTCATTGTCAAGGTCAACCTCATAGCATCAGCACAAGTGTCACCTTTTTGGACAGTTAGCCCAGATGCATTCTGCAAAGAACGCACAACCGCCATATCAGACTTCGCTACCGCTGGCCATGTTGGATTTTGTTTGATCACACAAGGAAAAGACAAGGGGCCACCTGGAAAACAAAAGGCATTATTAACTTTAATACCAGAAGTCATCAGGCCTCAAACTTAACACAGTGCAAAAAAAAAAGGCATATTGTTAACAGCCACAGAAGAATTACAAACCTTTGCTCTTCAAATATAATTGCTTAATCCCAGTCTGGTATAAATGACGCCCAACTGGAGAAGCAAAACCTGAAAACAAGATGTAAGGTTAAAAAAATAATAAATAAAAAGTTACATATGCATTTAACTTTTGAAACATTACACTAAGATAAATAAAAACATTTTTACCATTGTGCACCAGTTGCTGACAAATAAATAATAAAAGTATAAAGTTTGAAACTGCCATCTTGATGACAGATTAAACAATCACCATTGCTTCCTAAAACAGGCCTCAAGCCAGTGCTTTTAAAATAACACAGATTTTCATCACCTGAGGCTTGTTTCAAAAAAGCCTAAGAAAAGCAGGTATTAAACTACAACACCTGACTTGAATGAACCTAACAAATAAGTTGGGGCTAAAGTGGTTTCATAAAAGGTAATTGAAGTTCATGCAATCCCACTAATTTGATCCAGGTTTATCTAGTCTGGATAATTGCGTGTGCACACGCTTCTTAACCAGCCCTAGAGGTCATCATTGATTAAATGATCCATCACAGCAGATAGCATATTTTGTGCTGTTTTATGTGTTTGAGACATGGTATTTTCCTCAGTGCAAAACTTACATTACACATTCACAGGTATATTCTCCATCTATAATTTTAGAAAGTTGTGCAAATATTTCGATTTTGCCCTGTGGGGATGAATAAAGCCATCTATATCTATCTAAACTTCGCATTGAATGAGAGCTGCTGCGCACATGTGAGCCAAATGGGAGTACGATAATTTAGACAAAAATATACAATTTGCTTGGAAAATTAATATGCAATATTTTATAACACCAGATATATATTCTAACTATAATAATTTACCTCTAGGATGTTGGATAAGTTGCAGTGAACTTACAATTATTTTTATACTTGTAAAGTAAAAATAAAACTTGAACAGAAGTAATTCAGAGAAGACACTTTTAATAAAACAAATATAATAAAGAAACAAAATATAGTTTTGGGTAAAGGAACTATGCTACTTAATAAAGATGAGTTATACTTATTTAGAATACTGAGAATTACAGCTTTTGAAGCAATAACACAATTTTGGAGACAGCGAGAATTGCCCGTTTTAAATGATTGGTTAGATTTAGTTTATAAAACACCCTATGGAGACGTTAACATGAAATTAAGAGCACAAGAATACATTTTAAAAAGATAGGAGGCGCCTTCTGGCCCATATCTATCTGCGTCTCATATTGACACTAAAGGGTGCCAGTGCGTTGGATGTAGACGAAATGTCGAAGGCATCAGTATATGACGCCTTGGGATGAGATCGGGCTGGTCTATCCCAATGTTCAAAGCAGGATCAAATGTCCATCTCAATGCAGCTTCAAAGTCTCGACACGATCCCAGTCGAGAAATAAGAGTCTTATCCAGCCAAATCGGTCATTTCCTAATTTTTTAACCACAATTGTTCGTCTTGTGCTGGTCTGCAAAGTGTCACGCATTAGGTTTTATGTATACATTTAAAAAAAAATTAGGAAATGACGATGGTTTCGCCAGATAAGACTATTATTTCTCGACTGGGATAGTGTGGAGACTTTGAAGCTGCACTGAGACGGACATTTGAACCTTCTTTTGAACATTGGGATAGATGGTTGCCATGAAGTCCATTCTGTGCAGAAAAATCCTGGATTGTTTTCCTCAAAAACCTTACTTTCTTTTCGACTGAAGAAAGAAAGACATGGATATCTTGAATGACTTCGGGGTGAGTAAATTATCAGCAACATTTTTTTTGAAAGTGAACTAATCAATTAGATACTTTTATTTTTCATTGACATGGCAGATTGTAGCAAAAATGACAGTGCTCTAATAACAGTTGTTAGCTGAATACATGAATAAATAACACTTGACATTGAACACGATATAGAAGTAATGAAGACCAAGTTCTTGTGAAATATCTTCACAATCCTCATATGATGTCTTTACTTCCTTCATTATGTGTGTATTCTGAGTGGCAATTTCTCTCTGCAGATGATGAGCTTATGATACGTGACAGCATCTGAAATACACAATTGAGTTTAGAGTTACATTGTGTCTTTTTTTCACAAAAAAACAAACAATATGAAACATAAATTCCATATCTCTGTTACTTAGTTTGTGGAGAAGAGGAGTATCCTTAACTGACCAGAGCTACTCACGCTTACATGTTCAGTTAAACTAAAAAGAGAAAGAGACTGGTTTCTTACCAATCATGTTACAATTTTTAAAGTTAGGCTATAATTTATAGACATTTTAAGAAAGAAATAATTTACCTGTTGAGAGTATATTGACAGTGTAGTTGTATGACTGTCATCAAATCAAATTTTTCATAGAAAACGTTAACCGGGTCCGCCAACTGCTGGTAATCATGGCTGCAGTGGAAGTACATTCTTCATTCTTCTACGTCTTCCTCTATGCTACGGTACATTTTGTATTTCTGCTTTACTACGTTCATAATATGCACGTAAATACGGTGAATTCCCTCTCCCATTTACTTCGTTGAGACCTCGCGCTCATCATGCAGCATCACTTGAAGTCGTCAGCACCTCGTTGACCCTTGAGGAGTTTAGTATGACCGCGTGTTGCGCGCTGTGAAGGTGTGTTGGGGACACTCTAAAACTGTGGAAAAACACCTTCCGTACTAAAATTGGAGGACCAGATTCAGTATGCAGTGCACCCTATGACCAGTGCGTTAGCTTCTTTCTGTCAGTGCGTGACTACAGCTCGTTAATAAACAACGCGTTTTTTGATCGATCCATTTCATACAATACGCTTAGCAAGTGCACTTAAGCAAAAAAAAAATGTAACGTTCAACATTTTATTTGTTCCTTTCATTTGTCGATGCTGCTGAAAACAGCTTTGCAGTGACATGCGTACAAATTATATTATCAGCATAACAATGAGTAAATGTAAGAGATGCCCCCTTTCTAGAACAATGTGCATTTACCTTTTAATTTTTAACATATTCAATGGCATGGAATTGCTGTGTAATTGCTAATCATACCTACTGCACTGAAAAAAGGTTGAGGTAAATTGATATTAGTGATTCTCATTTCTTTATCAAAACACTAAAACTGGTACAGTTTTGGGGAGAAATTTATGGAGTTAATATTGTGCCATAATTAAAATCCAGCATTTTGCAAACAAACTCAATCTTCTTTGCAAAGGAAAACTCGACTCACTAACAAGCAGAAAGCAATGTGCAAGTACTAAGGTCAATTTGAGAAATTGTGAAAATGCAGTGGAGTAACATATGCATTGTGTTTTGCAAATATAAATAAATGAGCCTTGATAATATTGCACAAATACATACAAAGTATCCCTCAAATTGCATGTAACCATTGAAGAAATACCAAATCTAATGCAAACAAATGCATGTCTGTCATGATTGTGAGACACTTGGCTTTTTAGGAAATCTCCAAGGCAGTTTCTTACAAATGCAGTTGAGGAACTTCCTCTTCTAAAACAGTAGATGGCGGTAAAATAGGGCATTAATATAGCGCTAAACTCCCAGGAGAAGCACTGATTTGAAACACGTGCTTGCCTTTGCCTACAGTGGAGGAAAATTACCAGTGAACAGGTGAGTTTGTCTTAAACATTTTGCAAAAGAAAACGTCAAACTTTTTTTTTTTTTTACATATCTAGACCAAAATCTACTTCGGATTTAGCACTTCACCCTCTAGGATACGACATAACATGTTCTAAAGCAGATTAATAAATAAAAATTCAGCAATTTCAGAAAGAGAACTGGTTTTATTGATTGAAAACAAGATCAGAAAGTGGCATATTTAGATAATCACTAGATCTGTTTGAGACTTTAGAGCATATGCACACAGTCATCTTCCCATCAACCTCAGTGGGAACATGGCTGCACTCTTTGGCTGGGACAGGGCTGGACTCAGTCAACTTGCCATCAATCTCAGTTGGGACATGGCTGGACTCCAACTTCTCAGAAACCTCAGATGGGAGGGAGCTGGATTCCGTCCAGTTCCTATCAACCTTTGCGGGGAGAGAGCTGGATTCCATCAACTTCCCATCAACCTTTTCAGAAAGAGAACTGGATTCGGTCAACTTCCCATCAACCTCAGCAGGGACATGGCTGCACGCTTTAGCTGGGACAGGGCTGGACTCAGGCAACTTCCCATCAACTTCAACAGGGACATGACTGCACTCTTTAGCTGGGACAGGGCTGGAGTCTGTCAACTTCCCATCAACCTTAACAGGGACAAGGCTGGACTCCAACTTCTCAGAGGGGAGGGAGCTGGATTCAGTCAACTTCCCATCAACCTTTTCAGGAAGAGAGCTGGACTCCAACTTCCCATCAACCTCAGCGTTGACATGGCTGGATTCAAACTTCTCAGAAACCTCAGAGGGAAGGGAGCTGGATTCCATCAGGTTCCCATCAATCTTGGCGGGGAGAGAGACAGATTCCAGCAAATTCCCAACAACCTTGGTGGGTAGAGAACTGGATTCCAGCAAATTCCCATCAACCTCAGTGGACACATGGCTGGACTCTTTAGCTGGGATAGGAGTGGATTCAAACTTCTTAGAAACCTCAGAGGGAAGGGAGCTGGATTCCGTCATATTCCCATCAACCTCAGTGGGAACATGGCTGCACTCTTTAACTGGGACAGGGCTGGACTCAGGCAACTTTCCATCAACTTCAGTTGGGACAGGGCTGGACTCCAACTTCTCAGAAACCTCAGATGGGAGGGAGCTGGATTCCGTCCAGTTCCTATCAACCTTTGCGGGGAGAGAGCTGGATTCCATCAACTTCCCATCAACCTTTTCAGAAAGAGAACTGGATTCGGTCAACTTCCCATCAACCTCAGCTGGCACAGGGCTGGACTCAGGCAACTTCCCATCAACTTCAGCAGGGACATGGCTGCACTCTTTAGCTGGGACAGGGCTGGACTCAGGCAACTTCCCATCAACCTCAGTGGACACATGGCTGGACTCTTTAGCTGGGATAGGAGTGGATTCAAACTTTTTAGAAACCTTAGAGGGAAGGGAGCTGGATTCCGTCATATTCCCATCAATCTTGGCGAAGAGAGAGTTAGATTCCGGCAACTTCCCAACAACCTTGGTGGGGAGACAACTTGACTCCAGCAACTTCCCATCAACCTCAGTGGACACATGGCTGGACTCTTTTGCTGGGACAGGGCTGGACTCGCACTTCTCAGAAACCTCAGAGGGAAGGGAGCTGGATTCAGTCAACTTCCCATCAATCTTTCCAGGAAGAGAGCTGGATTCAGTCAACTTCCCATCAATTTCAGTGGGGACATAGCTGGACTCTTTAGCTGGGACAGGGCTGGACTCAGGCAACTTCCCATCAACCTCAGCGTTGGCATGGCTGGATTCAGACTTCTCAGAAACCTCAGAGGGAAGGGAGCTGGATTCTATCAACTTCCCATCAACCTTTTCAGGAAGAGAGCTGGATTCCGTCAACTTGCCATCATTCTTGGAGGGGAGAGAACTGGATTCCAGGAACTTCATATCAACCTCAGTGGACACATGACTGGACTCTTTAGCTGGGACAGGGCTGGACTCCAACTTCTCAGAAACCTCAGAGGGAAGGGAGCTGGATTCCGTCAGGTTCCCATCAATCTTGGCAGGGAGAGAGATAGATTCCAGCAACTTTCCAACAGCCTTGGTGGGTAGAGAACTGGATTCCAGCAAATTCTGATCAACCTCAGTGGACACATGACTGGGCTCTTTAGCTGGGACAAGGCTGGACTCAGGCAACTCAGAAACCTCAGTGGGAAGGGAGCTGGATTCAGTCAACTTCCCATCAATCTTTCCAGGAAGAGAGCTGGATTCAGTCAACTTCCCATCAATTTCAGTGGGGACATAGCTGGACTCTTTAGCTGGGACAGGGCTGGACTCAGGCAACTTCCCATCAACCTCAGTGTTGGTATGGCTTGATTCAAACTTCTCAGAAACCTCAGAGGGAAGGGAGCTGGATTCCTTCAGGTTCCCATCAATCTTGGCGGGAAGAGAGATAGATTCCAGCAAATTCTCAACAACCTTGGTGGGTAGAGAACTGGATTCCAGCAAATTCCCATCAACCTCAGTGGGGACATGGCTGGACTCAGGCAACTTCCCATCAACCTCAGCGTTGACATGGCTGGATTCAAACTTCTCAGAAACCTCAGAGGGAAGGTAGCTGGATTCCGTCAGGTTCCCATCAATCTTGGCGGGGAGAGAGATAGATTCCAGCAAATTCCCAACAACCTTGGTGGGTAGAGAACTGGATTCCAGCAAATTCCCATCAACCTCAGTAGACACATGGCTGGACTCTTTAGCTGGGATAGGAGTGGACTCAAACTTCTTAGAAACCTCAGAGGGAAGTGAGCTGGATTCCGTCAGGTTCCCATCAATCTTGGCGAGGAGAGAGTTAGATTCCGGCAACTTCCCAACAACCTTGGTGGGGAGACAACTTGACTCGAGCAACTTTCCATCAACCTCAGTGGGGACATGGCTGGACTCGGTCAACATATCAACCTCAGTGGACACATGACTGGACTCTTTAGCTGGGACAGGGCTGGACTCAGGCAACTTCCCATCAACCCTAGTGTTGGCATGGCTGGACTCCAACTTCTCAGAAACCTCAGAGGGAAGGGAGCTGGATTCCATCAGGTTCCCATCAATCTTGGCGGGGATAGAGACAGATTCCAGCAACTTCCCAACAACCTTGGTGGGTAGAGAACTGGATTCCAGCAAATTCCCATCAACCTCAGTGGACACATGGCTGGACTCTTTAGCTGGGACAGGGCTGGACTCCGGCAACTTCCCATCAACCTCAGCATTGACATGGCTGGACTCTTTAGCTGGGACAGGGGTGGACTCCGGCAACTTCCCATCAACCTCAGCATTGACATGGCTGGACTCTTTAGCTGGGACAGGGCTGGACTCCGGCAACTTCCCATCAACCTCAGCATTGACATGGCTGGACTCTTTAGCTGGGACAGGGCTGGACTCCGGCAACTTCCCATCAACCTCAGCATTGACATGGCTGGACTCTTTAGCTGGGACAGGGCTGGACTCCGGCAACTTCCCATCAACCTCAGCATTGACATGGCTGGACTCTTTAGCTGGGACAGGGGTGGACTCAAACTTCTTAGAAACCTCAGAGGGAAGAGAGATAGATTCCGGCAAGTTCCCAAGAACCTTGGTGGGGAGAGAACTGGATTCCAGCAACTTTCCATCAACCTCAGTGGGGATATGGCTGGACTCAAACTTCTCAGAAACCTCAGAGGGAAGGGAGCTGGATTCCATCAGGTTCCCATGAATCTTGGCAGGGAGAGAGACAGATTCTGGTAACTTCCCAACAACCTCAGTAAGGAGAGAACTGGATTCCAGCAACTTTCCATCAACCTCAGCGTTGACATGGCTGGACTCAAACTTCTTAGAAACCTCAGAGGGAAGGGAGCTGGATTCCGTCAAGTTCCCATCAATCTTGGCAGGGAGAGAGATAGATTCTGGTAACTTTCCAACAACCTTGGTGGGGAGAGAACTGGTTTCCAGCAATTTTCCATCAACCTCAGTGGGGACATGACTGGACTCTTTAGCTGGGACAGGGCTGGACTCAGGCAACTTCCCATCAACCTCAGCATTGACATGGCTGGACTCTTTAGCTGGGACAGGGCTGGACTCAGGCAACTTCCCATCAACCTCAGCATTGACATGGCTGGACTCTTTAGCTGGGACAGGGCTGGACTCAAACTTCTTAGAAACCTCAGAGGGAAGGGAGCTGGATTCCGTCAAGTTCCCATCAATCTTGGCGGGGAGAGAGATAGATTCTGGCAACTTCCCAACAACCTTAGTGGGGAGAGAACTGGATTCCAGCAACTTCCCATCAATGCCTAAACAGAATTGGTGCAAAAATAAGAAATACTGTAGTTATATTCCCTCATTGTCAAGGTCAACCTCATAGCATCAGCACAAGTGTTACCTTTTTGGACAGTTAGCCCAGATGCATTCTGCAAAGAAAGCACAACCGCCATATCAGACTTCGCTACCGCTGGCCATGTTGGATTTTGTTTGATCACACAAGGAAAAGACAAGGGGCCACCTGGAAAACAAAAGGCATTATTAACTTTAATACCAGAAGTCATCAAGCCTCAAACTTAACACAGTGCAAAAAAAAGGCATAAATGTTAACAGCCACAGAAAAATTACAAACCTTTGCTCTTCAAATATAATTGCTTAATCCCAGTCTGGTATAAATGACGCCCAACTGGAGAAGCAAAACCTGAAAACAAGATGTAAGGTTAAAAAAAAAAAAAAAAAAAAAAAAAAAGTTATGCATTTAACTTTTGAAACATTACAGTTAGATAAATATTTTTTTTTTTACCATTGTGCACCAGTTGCTGACAAATAAATAATAAAAGTATAAAGTTTGAAACTGCCATCTTGATGACAGATTAAACAATCACCATTGCTTCCTAAAACAGGCCTCAAGCCAGTGCTTTTAAAATAACACAGATTTTCATCACCTGAGGCTTGTTTCAAAAAAGCCTAAGAAAAGCAGGTATTAAACTACAACACCTGACTTGAATGAACCTAACAAATAAGTTGGGGCTAAAGTGGTTTCATAAAAGGTAATTGAAGTTCATGCAATCCCACTAATTTGATCCAGGTTTATCTAGTCTGGATAATTGCGTGTGCACACGCTTCTTAACCAGCCCTAGAGGTCATCATTGATTAAATGATCCATCACAGCAGATAGCATATTTTGTGCTGTTTTATGTGTTTGAGACATGGTATTTTCCTCAGTGCAAAACTTACATTACACATTCACAGGTATATTCTCCATCTATAATTTTAGAAAGTTGTGCAAATATTTTGATTTTGCTGCTAAAAATCTGCATTTCCACTGTGGGGATGAATAAAGGCATCTATCTATCTAAACTTCACATTGAATGAGAGCTGCTGCGTGCATGTGAGCCAAATGGGAGTACGATAAATTAGACAAAAATATACATTTTACTTGGAAAATTAATATGCAATATAATATAACATCAGATATATATTCTAACTATAATAATTTACCTCTAGGATGTTGGATAAGTTGCAGTGAACTTACACTCATTATTTTTATACTTGTAAAGTAAAAATAAAATTTGAACAGAAGTAATTCAGAGAAGACATTTTTAATAAAACAAATATAATAAAGATACAAGTTTTGGGTATAGGAACTATGGTACTTAGTAAAGATGAGTTATACTTATTTAGAATACTGAGAATTACAGCTTTTGAAGCAATAACACAATTTTGGAGAAAGCGAGAATTGCCCGTTTTAAATGATTGGTTAGATTTAGTTTATAAAACACCCTATGGAGACGTTAACATGAAATTAAGAGCATAAGAATACATTTTGAAAAGATATGGGCAACTCTAAAATCAAATTAAAATCGAACAAAATAAAGGAAAACATATTACATTAATTACCTTTTTTATATAACCCTTCCTCCCTTTTAATTCAAGTTATTTATTATTTTATTTACTTATTTTATATTATTATGTGATATTTAAATAAAAGATAAAAAAATATTATGTCTTTAAAGGAATTGTTCATTTCCAAACAGCTTTCCCATAGCTCAATCAGCTCTAAGCAGGGTTGGTGCTTGCAACGGCAAGGTTTGATTCCCAGGAAAAGCAAGAATTGATAAGAATGTGAGTGTGAACCTTGAAATGCAATGTAAGTTGCTGTGTCTGCCAAATGTAATATAAAATTTATATTTGTACAATTGTGTTAAATGTGTTTGTAAGATGTAAAAAAGTACAAATGGAAATTTAACACAAATGGACATTTCTTTTAAAGACATATTTTTTAAAATATCAAATTTTTTACAATTATACAATTGTGTTTAATGTGTTTGAAAGATGTAATAAAGTACAGTAAAGGACAGTATCTTTAGAAACACATCAGATTATAAGTTTTTCCCATTAAACCAGGGGGCAGTTTCAATAAGGAGGAGTTAAGACTTGAACTCAGAGTTGCTGAGATGGGAAACTCAGTTTTTGGTTTCAGAACAGCTGAATTGAGTTAGTTCAATCAACTCTGAGTAGACTGACTCTGAGTTAAACTTTGAATAAGCATGATCAATGGAGCTCAGAAATTACGATTCACCATGGCAGCAGCTCCCAATAAAAAGACGTCTGCATACTTCAGTGTCTATACGCAAGTATAATTCCTAATCATTGTTATATTATTAAGTGAAATTATGAATGTGTGAATAATTCAGTGTCTATTTCAATGTGCAGCAGCTTTTTCCACAGTCTAATGCTCTTTTCATATAATTAAATGTTCTCTAATCCAACATGTAACATTTCGTAATTAGGGTAAAGAAATTAAAGGGTTAGTTCACCCAAAAATGAAAATAACGTCATTAATGACTCACCCTCATGTCGTTCTAAGCCCGTAAGACCGCTGTTCATCTTCGGAACACAGTTTAAGATATTTTAGATTTAGTCCGAGAGCTTTCTGTCCCTCCATTGAAGCTGTATATACAGTATACTGGCCATGTCCATAAAGGTAATATAAACATCATCAAAGTAGTCCATGTGACATCAGTGGGTTAGTTAGAATTTTTTGAAGCATCGAAAATACTTTTTGGTCCAAAAATAAAACAAAATAAGACTTTATTCCGCATTGTATTCTCTCCCGGGTTTGTTGTGAATCTGCGTTCAGGACTCCGCAGTGACGCTGCTGACGTAAGACGCTGATGACGTGTTATCTGGTGCGCCCGAGCTTCGTTTACAGTCTGAGGGAGACGCACGCTATATTCAAGCTATTCTACATTGTTTGCGTGGATATCATTTTTTTAATGGTGCGTAAATGTGCATGTCGCGGATGAGACACTTTTACAGCGTGCGTTTCCCTCAGACTGTAAACGAAGCTCGGGCGCACCAGAAATACACGTCATCAGCGTCTTACGCCATCAGCGTAACTGTGAAGGATTGACAACAAACCCGGGAGAGAATACAATGCGGAATAAAGTCTTATTTTGTGTTATTTTTGGACCAAAAAGTATTTTCGATGCTTCAAAAAATTCTAACTAACCCACTGATGTCACATGGACTACTTTGATGATCTTTTTATTACCTTTATGGACATGGCCAGTAGACTGTATATACAGTTTCAATGGAGGGACAGAATGCTCTCGGACTAAATCTAAAATATCTTAAACTGTGTTCCGAAGATGAACGGCGGTCTTACGGGCTTAGAACGACATGAGGGTGAGTCATTAATGACATTATTTTCATTTTTGGGTGAACTAACCCTTTAACATTTGACTTCTACTCAGCCAACAGAAAGAAGACAGAGGCTCGCAAAATGGGGGGATGAATAGGAGATGTCCACAATACCAAGTATTGGAAGAATATTAAAAATCGAACAGCAAAAAGAATAACTGTTGTTTTTTTATTTATAGGAAATAAAGATGACCAAATAAATTGTGAATAATTTGTGTTTATTTGACAGCTGTGGTGGTGGTTACAGCATATATCTCTTTTCATCTGGCATCCTTCCATTCCATAGAGACAGTAACCCGTTTAATTTTCGAAAGGTGCGATGATGGGAAATATGTGTGTCATCAATGCATCCAACCACACTGGAAATCCTAAAGGCAATTCTGTTACTTCCAGAGGTCACAGCAAGCTGTTATTAGGTGAATATCGTTTATCAGATTAGCCTCATTTAAACCGATTTCTCCACCACTGACCTGCAATCCTGTGAATCGATTTTTTGATGGCTCTCACAGGTTTTTGCCCAGGAAACAACACAAAAATTCAAAGAATGTGCGTGAGAGCTAGGCACACTTTCCTTCTTTATTTCTTTCTTTATTTCACACGTTATCATAATTTGAGTATTTAAAAGAATGTTGTGGTCAATGGTATCAAATGCAGGACTTAGAGTAACACTAATAGGGAGATACAACCACGATCGGATAAGAGCAAATCATTTATGACTGATGAGAGCTGTCTCTCAGTACTATGGTACGGTCTAAATCTGGAAATCCTCACAGATACCATTTCTTTCTAAAAAAGGAACATAGTTGTGAGGATACTGCTTTTTCTAAAATCTTTGACAGAAAAGGTAGATTTAAGATCAGCCTGTAATTGACTAATTCTGTTGGATCAAGTTGCGGTTTATAGCATCACACTCACAGGTATCTAGCATTCAATACAGAAATGTTGCTGGAACTTTACAGTACATAATTTATTCTTAATGGTAATGCAAAGTGATAGTTTTCTTTAACCATGAGTTCAAACAATAGCTTTCAAACTTTTATTTTTGTTGCATTTGTGGGTTAATAAAAGTAACTATATTCAGACCACTGAATCTAATCAAAATCGCATTAATCATATTAAGTGATCGACTGGTTGCTAAACACAGTGGATGGGTCTTGAAGAAAAAAAATCCCACTGAATTAAATGCGAACCTTGAAATGCATTTGATTTTTCTTCACATTTAAGTCAACCCAATATTATTAGTTTGCTGACTGCAATCATTACACTGTAATAAGGGCATGCAGGTAATTTTTTATATCAAAAAGAGAATAAATAAAATGACAATCAAGACAAATACAATAGAAAAATAATAATAATTTTTCAAGTAGCCTAGGTTTATTTAACATGCTGTAATAAGATACTACAGAAATTTAAAAATAAAACACTGTATAGTCACTGTATGAATTAAATATAAATTGATTCATATTAAAGTTACAAAAGTGATGTCAAAAGCAGTACATGTTTTTTTTTTAACATTCATTACATCAGCGTAGAATATAACATGATATTTAAATCAATACTCCAGACGAATAAATACGGGAGTGTATGCAGGGAATGTCACTTTGTGAAGAAATACTACATGTCTGCACACAAACATTCTACTACACAATAAGCCATGCATCATTGGTTGCAGTAGTGGTGCAATAAATCTACAATTTGATGAAGCGTTAATAAACTTAAACATCACCATCTTCACAAATTTGCTTTTATGTAGTTTACACATTTGATAACATTTCTTTTTCCAAAAAACTTGCACTTCTAAACACGGTTTCAGGCCCCCTAAACACCATTGGCATAATAAACAGCCCAGATACTCAAGATTTCCTTTTTTATGAAAACTCATGTAAAACCCCCATTAGAATAGAATTACAAGTACTACAAAGTCAACTTCAACTTTTACAATTGCATGAAATTACCTTTTTAGAATTGTTTTGAACAGATTAGGACATTATGCAAAAGCAGAAGATTTTTGGTAACATTTTACAATAAAGGTTAACGTTACTACGAACTGAGAATGCACAATACTTCTATGGCATTTATTAATCTTATTTAATTTCAATATTTACTAATACATTATTAAAATCAGAGGTTTTATTTGTTAACATTAATGATGATTAACTGTGATTAACATGAAGAGCTGGATATTTATTAACAAAGATTAATAAATACTGTAACAAGTAAGTAATGTTAATTAATGAACCTTGTTGTAAAGTGTTGCCTATTTTTTTTTTTTTTTAAAAAGCAGCATTTTTTTTTTAAAGATAACTGGTTTTATTGACTAAAAATGAGATCTGGAAGTGGCAGATGTAGAGACGGACAGATCTTCTATGAGACTTTAGAGCACGGGCATTCAGTCAACTTCCCATCAAGCTCAGTGGGGGTGACATGGTGGGACTCTTCACCTGGGACATGGCTAGATTCAGTCAACTTACCATCAACCTCAGCGGGGACATAGCTGGATTCTGTCAACTTCCAATCCAACTCAGCAGGGACTTGGCTGGACTGTTCACCTGGGTTGTGGCTGGATTCTGTCAACTTCCAATCCAACTCAGCAGGGACTTGGCTGGACTGTTCACCTGGGACATGGTTGGATTCTGTCAACTTCCAATCCAACTCAGCGGGGACTTGGCTAGACTGTTCACCTGGGACATGGCTGGATTCTGTCAACTTCCCATCAACCTCAGTGGGGACTTGGCTGGACTGTTCACCTGGGACATGGCTGGATTCTGTCAACTTCCCATCAACCTCAGTGGGGACTTGGCTGGACTGTTCACCTGGGACATGGTTGGATTCTGTCAACTTCCAATCCAACTCAGCGGGGACTTGGCTGGACTGTTCACCTGGGACATGGCTGGATTCTGTCAACTTCCCATCAACCTCAGCGGGGACTTGGCTGGACTGTTCACCTGGGACATGGTTGGATTCTGTCAACTTCCAATCCAACTCAGCGGGGACTTGGCTAGACTGTTCACCTGGGTTGTGGCTGGATTCTGTCAACTTCCCATCAACCTCAGCAGGGACATGGCTGGATTCTGTCCAATTCCCATCAACCTCAGCAGGGACATGGCTGGATTCTGTCAACTTCCCATCAACCTCAGCAGGGACATGGATGGATTCTGTCCAATTCCCATCAACCTCAGCGGGGACATGGCTGGATTCTGTCAACTTCCAATCCAACTCAGCGGGGACTTGGCTGGACTCTTCAGCTGGGACATGGCCGGTCTCAATCAACTTCCCATCAACCTCAGTGGGGATTTGGCTGGATTCTTTCAACTTTGCATCAACCTCAGCGGGGATATGGCTGGATTCTGTCAACTTCCAATCCAACTCAGCGGGGACTTGGCTGGACTCTTCAGCTGGGACATGGCCGGTCTCAATCAACTTCCCATCAACCTCAGCAGGGACATGGCTGGATTCTGTCCAATTCCCATCAACCTCAGCAGGGACATGGCTGGATTCTTTCAACTTCCAATCCAACTCAGCGGGGACTTGGCTGGACTCTTCAGCTGGGACATGACCGGTCTCAAGCAACTTCCCATCCACCTCAGTGGGGATTCGGCTGGACTCTTCAGCTGGGACATGGGGGGTCTCAATCAACTTCCCATCAACCTCAGCAGGGACATGGCTGGATTCTGTCCAATTCCCTTCAACCTCAGCAGGGACATGGCTGGATTCTGTCAACTTCCCATCAACCTCAGCAGGGACATGGCTGGATTCTGTCCAATTCCCATCAACCTCAGCAGGGACATGGCTGGATTCTGTCAGCTTCCAATCCAACTCAGCGGGGACTTGGCTGGACTCTTCAGCTGGGACATGGCCGGTCTCAATCAACTTCCCATCAACCTCAGCAGGGACATGGCTGGATTCTGTCCAATTCCCATCAACCTCAGCAGGGACATGGCTGGATTCTTTCAACTTTCCATCAACCTCAGCGGGGACATGGCTGGATTCTGTCAACTTCCAATCCAACTCAGCGGGGACTTGGCTGGACTCTTCAGCTGGGACATGGCCGGTCTCAATCAACTTCCCATCAACCTCAGCAGGGACATGGCTGGATTCTGTCCAATTCCCATCAACCTCAGCTGGCACTTGGCTGGATTCTGTCCAATTCCCATCAACCTCAGCTGGCACTTGACTGGATTCTGTCCAATTCCCATCTACCACAGCAGGGACAGGGCTGGATTCTGTAAACTTCCCATCAACCTCAGCAGGACGTTGGCTGGATTCTGTCCAATTACCATCTACCTCATCAGGGAACTGGCTGGACTCTTCACCTGGCACTTGGCTGGATTCTGTCCAATTCCCATCAACCTCAGCAGGACCTTGGCTGGATTCTGTCCAATTACCATCTACCTCAGCAGGGAACTGGCTGGACTCTTCAACTGGCACTTGGCTGGATTCTGTCCAATTCCCATCTACCACAGCAGGGACAGGGCTGAATTCTTTCAACTTCCCATCAGCCTTAGCAGGGAACTGGCTGCACTTTTCTGCTGGGCCTTGGCTGGGTTCTGTCCGATTCCCATCTACCACAGCAGGGAACTGACTGGATTCTGTCCGATTCCCATCTACCTCTGCATGGACAGGGCTGGATTCTGCCAAGTTCCCATCAACCTCAGTTGGGGCATGGAAGGACTCTTCAGCTGGGACATGTCGGGACTTCCCATCAACCTCAGTTGGGGCATGGAAGGACTTTTCAGCTGGGACATGTCGGGACTTCCCATCAACCTCAGGGGGGAGACGGCGGCAGGGCTCCTGGGCGGGGACACGGCAGGGCTCCTGGGCGGGGACACGGCAGGGCTCCTGGGCGGGGACACGGCAGGGCTCCTGGGCGGGGACACGGCAGGGCTCCTGGGCGGGGACACGGCAGGGCTCCTGGGCGGGGACACGGCAGGGCTCCTGGGCGGGGACACGGCAGGGCTCCTGGGCGGGGACACGGCAGGGCTCCTGGGCGGGGACACGGCAGGGCTCCTGGGCGGGGACACGGCAGGGCTCCTGGGCGGGGACACGGCAGGGCTCCTGGGCGGGGACACGGCAGGGCTCCTGGGCGGGGACACGGCAGGGCTCCTGGGCGGGGACACGGCAGGGCTCCTGGGCGGGGACACGGCAGGGCTCCTGGGCGGGGACACGGCAGGGCTCCTGGGCGGGGACACGGCAGGGCTCCTGGGCGGGGACACGGCAGGGCTCCTGGGCGGGGACACGGCAGGGCTCCTGGGCGGGGACACGGCAGGGCTCCAGGGCGGGGACACGGCAGGGCTCCTGGGCGGGGACACGGCAGGGCTCTTCGGCTAAAGAAAATTGGTGTGAAAAAAAGCTGAGATTTTCTTTCCTCATGTTCAATATCAACCTTATAGCATCAGTAGTAAATAAAAAAAAATAATAATAATAATATATATATAAATAAAATCACACACACTCACCTTTTTGGACAGTTTGCCCAGATGCATTCTGCAAAGACATTAGAACAGCCATATTACACTTCACTACTACTGGCCATGTTTGATTTTGTTTGTTCACACGAAGAAAGCACAAGGGGCCATCTGGAAAACAAAGGGTATTATTAACTTTAATACAAGAAGTCATCAGGCCTTGTTAAAGTTACCTATGCATAGTGTAAAGAAAAGCATCATGTTAACCACTATATAAGGGTTACAAACCTTTGCTCAATGAATGATGCCCAACTGGAAAAGCAAATCCTAAAAAAAAGATGTAAGGTTAATAAAAAGAGAAAAAGTTATATACATATTTAGCATATTTGAAACATTGCATTAAGGTGAAAACAACATTACCATTGAGCACCAGTTGGTGACACAAAAATACTAAAACCATAAGGTTTGAAACTGCCATCTTGATTACAGAAGAAACAATCACCAATCTATCTATGCTTTCTAAAGCAGGCTTCAAGCCAGGGCTTTTAAAATAACAGATTTTCATCACCTGGGTTTCTTGTTACAGTGAAATTAGTGACAGAGGACCTGCTCGTTAACATTCCTGTGCACTCATTGGTTGGTTGTGATTTTCAAAATGTTCAAAGAGGTTTTGACTTTATTTAGTTTCTACAAGAAAAAGGGGCAGTGTCTTTAAAACATATCAGATTATTTTTCCATTAAACCAGAGAAGTATTTATCAGACACAAAAACAAAGAAGATGAATAAGGGTGTTTTCACACTGGGCACATTTGGTGCAGTCTGATTCCGGTTGAAAAATCACTATTGTTATTTTCAAAATGTTCAAATAGGTTTTGCATTTATTTAGATTCTACAAGAAAAATGGGTAGTATTTTTATGAACACATCAGATTATATGATTTTCCCATTAGGCTAAATTTATCAGACACTAAAACAAAAATGTTTTTTACACTGGGCGCATTTGGTTCGATTTCTAGCGTGATTGTTCCTGATGCACCCTGTAGCAATGGGCTGGTTCACGCTCAACTTACTTCTATTAAAACCTTGTGCATTTGCATTCATTTTACATGTAGCATTAATTATTTGTTATTGTTTATTTACTGTCACATGGCCACAGGTGATCACTTCCGCTTTCTTTATTATTTCCTTTGGCGGATTGTTTGAGCTTGTGTTGGAAGGGGCGAGTAGTGAAACCAACTTTCTGTTGACTGTATTGCATCAATTTAATCATGTCTTTATATGCTTTGTTAAAATCAAATCAATAGCAAGCTAAGATCATCAGTCTTCCTTTTGTTGAAAATGACGACTGAGTGTTAACAAGTCATTAGCCATCCCACTACCTAGCCTCTATGTAGCGGAATGCCGCTAATATAAGTCAAGAGAAAACAGCGCTTTGTTTTCAAGGATATTCCATTCATGTCCTGCACTGGAACACAATCATGGATCACCAGAGGAAACGGACATGAGATGCACAGCACTTGGACCGGTATGTAAATCAGATTATTATTTATCTGCTTGTCTGTTGGAGACACTATGGTTGGTTGTGCTTGATGTGATGTGGAGTGCGGATCCATTTGTTTGGATAAACTATGGTAGACTTGAAGTGTGTAGTTTCTGTCATGTGTGTTACATGCAGCGCTGGGATTTGCACAATCTTTGTGTGTGAATTAAACACACATTTAAAAGTTATATGTGCCGCTGAGGTTCATTGATGAGAGAAAATGGATGAAGACGAGGCTGATGCGGTTATAGAGAGCAAAATGAACAGTGAACAGAGTAATTAATATCATCTCATTCTGCAATCGATGGAATACAGACAATGACTATGGCTGTTCAAGGGCAATCTCCTTTAAATGATCCGTTGCCTGCTGCTGTTCCCTCTCTGATGTAAATGCAAATGTACAAAAGACTCTGAATCAAGGTGAGGAATGCAATGCATTGGCTTGTGAGCACTTTAAACCAACCGATAGTATCTCAAATGTTTACAGCAAAAAAAATCAAGTAAAAAGAGCACTTCTTCTGGTGTACGATCTAGTAGATCATCTACATCATCTGTTCGTCTTCAAGCTGAAGCGGCGGCTTTATTAGCCAGTCAACAAATGTTGCATCAGAAGCACGCTGTGGAAGAAGAAGAGGATCGTTTAAGAGAAAAAAAAGAACAAACTGATCTTCATATTAAAATAGCTGTGTCTATAGCTAAAGTTAATGTGTAGAGGTCTTCTTATTTGGAAGTAAGAAAATCAAGAAAAGAAAAGGATGAAATGATCTCCTCCACTTCAATGACAGTGGCATCCGTTCAAGTTGACGCAGTTTTCTGTCTGTTAATAATTCAACAAGAGGTGCAAGAAATAAGGAGAGTACTTCTCAGCTTCACTCTTTGCTTCAACCGAGGTCCATAACACCATTACAGTCAACTGTATCAGTGAATGTTTAGCTACTCGGTAACTTTGGTAGCGATCTACCTGTTTCAAGACAACCATTAACTGATGGAGAACAAGGAAATATATTGCGTCTTATGGAAAACAAAATAAAAACACTGCCATGTTGGTACAACAATGGAATACTTAATTTGCTTCCTCATAGAGATATTCAATCCTTTGCAATATCAATGCTTCATACGTTCATATGAGGAGGTTGTGTAAAAAAGGGCAAACAACTGGTTACTGTTTCTCTTTTCTTGAGTTCACCCGAGGTCAACCTAGATAACTTGTCAGAGATGTCAACACATGACTTACTTGAAAGCCAAGGACTTACTTAAGGAACATTTTTAAAACAAACTTAAAATAGCTTTGGAAACAACAGTTTAAGACTGATTTCCCTGAAAATGCCCTGGATGAACTGGTAGGGATGTCTAAAGAAGATAATCAGTTTGTGGATCTTGTGTCTCTTTAAAACTGATAGATGGCCATTACTGGTTTGCCACTTTATAATAAAGATATGGTCCTTCCAAACAACAAAATAATTGCAGAACAGCAAGCTTTGAACCTGCAATGGAAATTCAGGAAAGACAGATTATACTGTTTTCATGGAAGATTTGCTTTCCAAAGGATATGCAGAAAGGGTACCTGTGAAAGAACTTGAGAGGCATGATCATCGTGTGTGGTGTATATACCTCATCATGGGGTTTACCATTCAAAAAAGAAAAAACATCAGGGTTGTTTTAGACTTTGTGGCTCATTTCAGGGAGTATCATCGAATGGACAATTACTTCAGGGATCAGACCCAACAAGCACTTTGATTAGTTTTCTTACAGGATTCAGAATGGAGTCTGTCGCCTTAATGGCTGACATTGAATCCACGTTCTATCAAGATTCTGACCTTTTAAGATTTCTGTTGTGGTCAAAAGGCAACTTGAGTAAAGACTTGGAGGAATTCAGAATGGTTGTACATCTGTTCGGACCTTCTTTATCCCCAAGTTGTTCTAATCAGAGGACCATGAAGATTTGTTTAATTGTAGGACAGCAGAGGTCATCCGGAATCACTTCTATGTGGATGACTGCCTTACTTCTGTGGCCACAGAATATGGAGCCAGATCAGCCTCAAATAATACATTTACAAAACAAAATGTATAAATGCACAGCACAATTCACATTTACAAAATCCGATTAGTAAATTCAAAACACACAAGTACAATCATAAATATTTCCCCAAATGCTCACACAAATGTGTCTTACCTAAATAAACACAAATATAAGAACTTTATATAACAAGTTCTTGAACTAATTTCCATCCCACATTTATGAATGTTACATGTATTTATGGATCTTTGAATCTGCCTTTGCAAATCGTCACACGTGCGTGGATTTGTGTGCGGTATTTTTAAGACCTTCCTGACAGGTTAAGATTCATAAATATCTTTTTTGGAGGATGTTCTGTTTAGCCAATCGCGGTGAGCTTTTAATCCACCAATCAAAACACTCCTTACTAAACAGACTCAAGAAGCTCAACGCTGCGCTTGTACTGTGCATTGTTCCATGATCGGGTCCTTTATGTAAAGACAGTTTAATGGGTACTCTTTTTTTTTTTTTGCACCTGATTGATTCACTTTCGTTGCAAAGATCATTAGTTATTAACTTAGGGTTCGCCCCGCTCATTCGCACAACAGTGCCCGGTGGCTCGAGAACGCAAACCTTGAATAGGTTCCAAGGTGCAAGCCTTGACATTTTTTGAAAAAAAGTTATCTCTGCAGAAACTTAAAAAATGCGAACCTGTGAAAACGCCAACGCCGTGCAGATTTGTATTACGTGTTTAATCAATAGACATGCGCATTTTAATATATATGTGCACAGGCGTGTAGTCTTTCTTTACAAATTGACTTGTACAAATTTCTTGGGCTGGCCTTAAAAATGTATAATAAATTTGACCCCACCTTAAAATAACATTAAAACTGAACGTGCAATTCTAGCAGGTAAAATGCTGTAAATACATGACATCCGATCAAATTACCTCATCTTTTGCGGTCAAAACTGACTACATTCACGCAAGCAGCGTGTATATGATAGGTTGTGTGCAGATTATGCTGCCTTGGCAAATTGCGCTATACTGCCGTTCTCGACAATGTACCTTTGAAAAAGTGGGGATTTATCACTTACTAGCATGAAGAACAAATATAGACACAGAGTGTGCACAGAGATCGATTTAAGATTCAAACTCTCTTTGATACAAAAACACACCCTGTGTGAGTTCCTGTTTTTAATGTTGATCACATTATACTAATTTCCACACGATTGCTAATGTGACATTGATTTTATACAACAGTTCAACAAACGAAAGGTATAAATATTAAGTGATGTTCATTTTAAACTTAGTATTGTCAGTTTTTTTTGTGCAAAAATCATTGATTGTTGACTTCTGGTTTAAAAGTGTGAAGCTACTTTGAAACCTGTATATAAGGGGCTGTAGAAATGACTGCGGAGTTAAAATTGCTCAGAATACTCAAACCCAGTAAAACACTTAAACCGCATTGAGTATTTGGAGTATGAAAACCAAAACCATGCATGGTGCCTTAAAACTCTGGGTGCATGAACTTTGTACTGTTGTGATGTTCTTGCAAATGTGGAAGTTGGTCAGTTTGTGTATCTCCCCAGAAGGTGGCGCTGTTCACACCACAAAAAAAAAAAACCTGAAAGGCAAAACCTGCATTCCTCAGAGAATTCCTCAGCATGTCAAAACAGGCCAGCATATCGATATGCAGAAGTGAGTGTTGCCATTTGTCTTTCTGTGACATCTATTTAGCAACATGCAGTTTCCCGTCGGTTAGTACTAAAGGTTAGTACAATCTTTAAATTACTAAGCTACCAAAAAAAAAAAGACACGTGTGCACTTTAATGTGTGAACTGCATTTAGACTTTCACTTTCTCACTGACACTTTTTCATTATCTCCCCCACATTCACTCACTTCCTAGTTTGCCTAAAAAGGGCATATTATACTGAGGGAAGTGTGTGTGTGTTTGGCTATACTTGTGAGGGCCATATGTCCTCACTTGTATAGAGACAACCGACAAGTGAGGACATTTTACGAGATGTGAAAAAGGCTTATAAATCGGCCATTTATATCTAGTGTTTTGCACATGTTTCTGTGAGGGTTGTGTTTAGGACTTTATTTGGGCCATAGAACAAATAGAAAATGAACCTGACATAAAATCAATAGAAGTCTAGGCAATGTCCTCACTAATATTGTGAAATGTGTGTGTGCAATCAAGAGGTTATATGAGAGGAAGAGGTTGTAAGAAGAGAACAGGATGAGTGGAAATAAGAAAGAAACTGAGAGGAGGGTGTTTAAGATCAGATGAGATTCTCACATGCATAACAGTTTCTCCACTTCCTGTCAGAGACAGGAAGTCACTGAGTCAGTGCAGCACTGAAGCTGTATGTGTGTTCCTTTTTTAGTGGTTTTTGCATCTTTATTATTGGGTTATATTTGATGCAGTTTATGACTGATTGTCAGCAGCTCAACATCTCACATTAACACTCTAGCATTGGACTATTTCACACTATAGCTTTATCAGCACATTTGAACCCTGAGAATGTGGTGCTAACCCTGATCTGGAGCAGGATTTTGACATTTTAAAAGTGGTTGACTTCATCAAAATAATGAAGCCACAGAGATGTGATAACCTTAACACTAAATAGTAGGATTTATTCTTAAAATCATGTGTGGTTGGTTTACCTTCATGGCAGTGTGTTGTGTGGCATTTCAGGTGCTTTGTCATTTTAAAGCACGCAATTGTTCTCAAAGCTCATTACATTTGCAGAATGGACATTTTCTTCCACATTTGACTGGCAAATGAGTTTCCTCTTCACACACAAGGCTTTTTCTTAGCCAACCACAAACTCCACCCAGAAATACAAGCCGACATCGACAGCATGTTGCTAGAGAATTTCCATCTAGTTGCCACTCAACCTATAAAACAGAAATAAGCATGGCTGTGAAGGTATACCTCAGACAAATTTTTTTAAAATAATTTATAACACATAAACCTTTCATGACAAACTCACCGAGTTTAAGTGTCGTCATAATCTTCTGTAGTAGACGCATGTCAAAGTGATTTTAACTTCAAGTTTACAAAACAGCATTTCAAATTTGAGGACTACACTACCCATAATCCCACAGTCAGAGAAGGCATTGTTACAATGGAAACAACACAGACCTTCATCAGCCACAGCCCACTTCCACAAACCACTGCGAAAGAGTTTCTATGCACTCATAATTATATCTGTGGATTTATGAAACAATAAGCATAACATTTACTCATAATCAGTGACTAAGTTCGTAGTTTTATTTGACACTTGTTTTTTTATTTGAAGTCATCCGCTTCAGCACATATTTATTTATGTGGATCTAATCCAGTTTTTTTTTTTGGTGAAATGTCATTAAAATTTAATAAATGTCTAAGTAATCCCTTTAAAAAAAATATAAGTGTTGCATAAAGCCCCTTAACTGTCATCTTTCTAAGTATAACATTAGTAATGGGTCGATCATGCGTTGGACTTGCGAGATTCGATGAGTTCATTCTTGCGAGTGACGCCGGTTCCGTTAACCATATTTATTACATGGCTTGGTTTAATTCTAATGTATTTAGAATACTTATAAAATATTATATAAAATATAAAAAATAAAATATATTTATTAAAATATTAAAATATTTTTAAATCAATATTTTGTGTCAAATTATTGATTTATTTGGTAGGTAGCCATGTAATAAGCGGGATAATGTATAGCGAGGCGGTTGTTATAGCGAATACAACCCATTCAGGCTCCGCTCCGCGGTCCTGATCAGCCTGCCGGGGTTGTATTTGCTATAACAACCGCCTCGCTATACATTATCCCTTACTTGATGTGTGCCGAGTATGTAATTTGATCAATGTTTATACGTTAATAAACCAGCCAATCGTGTTTCGTTAGGCTCGGTTCACACAGAATGTGTTTTTCAATTCCACTGCGATACTTTACCATAGTTTTCCTATCTAAACGTGCACTCGACGGATGTAAAGTAGTGATGGGAAGTTCTGACACGTTTTACCGACTCGGATCTTTGAATCTCGTTCAAAGTCATTTTGTCCATTTCAGCAGAATATAATTGAAATGTTACATGTTAATAGCCAAATTCTTATTACCACGTTTCAATGTTATGGAAAAAAAAAACATCATGACTGAAATTCACAAATGTATAATTGTACGATTTTTTGTTTTGTTTTTAAAGATGCTTTATGCAAGAAGGCACAGAACCTTCTGTTCAACTGTTCATCTGTGTTTATCTAGAGTTCTGGACTTTGTACTATTATTTTAGTGATTTAATGAGCTTTTTATTGACTGAAGATCTATGATTATGCAATTTCTCTGCTTGCTTCGCTCAAAAAGGCCTATCGCTGATCAATTGTCTTGATAAACTCAGAGATACGGAAGTCTCTGCTCTGTCTACGCTGGCCTCACATATAGTCTACACAGCCAGGACAAAGATTCCTAGTCCTGTGTGTGTGTGTGTATTTGCCTGCCTCGCAGGCACACATTCTCTTTTCACTACATTAGTCAGCGTGTGTTCGCATGCTATGATAGAAACGTCTCTCACTCTGGTCTAACCAGTGAGAACATGAGCATGAATTCCTCAGCTCCAGTAGAGATTTTGGGTAACACTGTACAACAAGGTTCAGTTCATTGGTTAATGTATTAACTAAATAACCAAGAGCAATACATGTGTTACTGTGTTTGTTAATGTTAGTCAATACAAATAAAGCTGTTCATTGTTTGTTCATGTTAGATCACAGTGTTAACAAGATTTTAATAAAGTATTAGTAAATATTGAAATTAACATTAACAAAGATGAATTAATGCTGTATAAGAGAAGTTCATTATTAGTTCATACTAACTAATGTAATTAACTAATGAACCTTATTGTAAAGTGTTACCAGATTTTGCTAGGCTCAAATTTGCCGTTTCTCCTTCGTTACCATGTTTTTCTTTTCAGTACAAAAGAAAACCTAGAAATTATATTTTGCATAAAGAAAATCCATTTCATTTTTTATTATTATTTGCATCCAACCCTTTCACTTTTGAGGGACTTTTTGAGGGATTTTCAGGTACATTGCTAATTCATGTTACCTAGCTAAATGTCAATGAACAATACTTCTACAGCGTTAATGTTCATTTTACATTTTTCCTGATACGTTTATGTTAGCTATGGATTTACTAATGTTAACAAATGGGAACTTATTGTAAAGTACTACCCATTTTCCTGAATGAAACACTTTTGAAACATTACTGCAATACAGCAATTGTGCAGTAAATGTCATGTCCTGTGTTTTTGCATGTGTGCGTGTGTGTGTATTTGCCTAGCTTGTAGTAAAAGCATAGCTAACATTAACAGACAATGAACAATATATATTTTTAAATAATTCATTAATCTTCGTTTATGTTAGTTAGTTAGTTAATGAAGTAAATTCACAAAAATAACCTATTGATTTTAAAAGTTTAGCAGTAAATGTTTAAAATATACATAGAAGTATTGTTCATTAGGGGTGTAACGATACACGTATTCGTATGGAACCGTTAAGCACGAGGCGTTCGGTTTTCGGTATGCATTCGTTGGACCATTTTTTCTGCCGACCAAAATTTTGTTATTTCAAATGTAGGCGTGTCGCTCATAATGTAAGAGGCGCTGGCGCGACCACAACATTGCCCAACATCAAATGGCAAATGTAAGTGGAACGAAACTGAGCAACTCGTTATTGTGTGGTTGACGGACCGGTTATCAGTTTGGACCAATGCAGCGCGAGCCGATCTTGATCAAGCAGCTGTTACTACACAGCGAGAGCCAGGAAAGAAAGCATTTGAATTTGCCACTGAAGTAATAACATCGCAGCGAGATCTAGTGAGAAACATTCACATTTCTCCGTTATTAACGGATCAAACAGCGCTGACGTGGAAACCAGGAAGGACACATTGTGCCATGAATGAACTATTCAGTGTCCACAGATCAGCAACATTCACCATGGATTTACTGTAGGAACACTACTAACTGTAACCATGGAAGTGTGGCAGGAATAGTAAAAGCTATAATACTTTCAAGTAACATTTACGTCGGTTTTATTTTGACATTATGAATACAATTGCTGCCCTCAAACGTTAATCTGAACTAAAATAAACCTTTGTTTATAACTACTACAATATTACATTTCATTGTGTCCAAGGAGCTGTTTTGTTTTATATGCTCCTAATAAAAGTCAAGTATAGCTCCATCATTGCTCAAAGTAAAACAGATATCATACTTTATGATGTTAGTTTTAATAAAAATATAATTAAAAAAATTAAATCAAGGAAATTTCTCTGGCATTTCTTTCTTTTTGCTGTATCGAAAACCGTGACACAAGTGTATCGTATCGTACCGAACCGAACCGTGAATTTTGTGAATCATTACACCCCTATTGTTCATTGTTAGTTCATGTCACTTAACTAATGGCAATGTACCAGAAAATCTAATGTGTGAAACAAATAAAAAGTCCCTCAAAAGTGAAAGCGTTGAATGCAACTAATAATAATAAAAAGCACAATATAATTGCTAGTTTTTCTTTTGATTCCTAGACTAAATTTGGCATGTTCTTGGCCGGTTTCACTGGACTTGTCGAGTCGCTCGCCCTGTTAACGGGTGAAATGTTACAGCTCTGGTCCTGCCTCGTTCTCTCGCATGGCACAATCTGATTGGTTCCTCCAGCGGTCACTTCTCGGAGACGTCTGGTCAGCTATGATAGGACAACATGAGAAGAGAGATTATCTTCACCACAGCATCTTCTCACAGTCAGATACAGTAGTGGAATGCAATTCAGATCATCTCATTGACTGTCTCTGTAATACTTCCCGTCATATCATGCAGTCTGCAGATTCACAAACAGGATGTTGTGGTGAAGATCTGCTGTGTTTCACCGCCTCCTTTTTTCTCTCTGTCGCTTTGCAAACGGCCAAACTTCGGCCTAACCCACGACAAACTCCAGATCCGCTCAAACTTGTTTATTTTAACTCAGATTTAACTCAAAACCAAAGTCAAAATTAACTTAGGAAGGGGAGACTTGAGTGAAACTGCATCTGTGAATCAAATCAAGTCCATCTGAGAACCTTCAAAGCACAAGAACAAGTTTTTTATCTGAGAATCATGATGCAGGAGCCAGTTTGACAAGCTTTTCCTCACCTTTGCGTTTTCTCAATCCCGCTTTTTTTCTTTTCTCTGTGAAACACAAAATAAGAATAGTTGAACAATCTTAATGCAGCTCTTTTCCAGTTGTTAAGGTCCTTGTAAAAGTCAGAAATTTTCATATTTCGTATTCATAATCCTAAAAACTCGTCATGCACAGAAACCTTGCACACTGAGTCCGATGCGTATTAAATAAGCCGTTGCGAAAAAATCCGCGCAACATTACAAAATGGAGTTATGGAGCAACATTACAATGCAGTGAGGATGATTTTGTTGTCCTCTCAATAAGGAAATATTGGGTCCACCCAATCCTGAGATTGCGTAGAGAAAAAGGACCATCCTGTTTTCCAAGCTGTTCCGCAATCATCTGCCACAATCTCTCTTTATATTCATTTCTCTTTTGTATTCCGCACTTTCTTTGTCATGCAGTGCTTTGTGCTGCGAGATCAATGGATCAATCAGACGCCATTCTGGATTTTCGCGTTTGTTAGGTGGCTCTGAATTGTCAAAACAACCCTCCAAAAACGCAGAAAATTTAACCCGATCATTTTTTTTATGTCGGACGAAAGTTTCGTAGGCGGTGTGTAGGCATGAATTGATAACGCGAGGTAGTATTTATTTTTTAACGTGAAAATTTCGGACTAAACACCATAAAACTATCTAAAAAACACCATAAAACTATCAAAACAGCAGTCCATATGGCTCGTATGCAATCCATGCTAACAGGGAACGTTTTCAGAAAGTTCTGGAAAGGTTCTTTCAAACATTCTTCCAGTATTAGAACTTTGGCTTTAAGTTATGTAGTCTTTAACAATGTTCTCAAAACGTTAGCACAAGAGTGTTATTTATACTTTGTTCATTGAACATTTTGTAGAACCTAATTACTTCCTTCTTTTTTTTTTTATCTGGACATTTTTAACATTTTGAGAACATTCAGAAATAACGTTTTCATAACTTAATGTGAATGTTAGCAAATGTTATCAGAGCGTATTTTTGTTAGCTGGTAGCATGTAATCAAAACGCGATGTGCCATTTCAAACATGTGGAAGTGTGAAGAAGATTTGAGAGCTACGATTTTAGTCTGTTCCTCATTCAAAACTATCATATGACTATGATACTTGTATGGTGTTTTTACATTTGTTGTTTTATATTTGTACGGAACACTCCAAACACCCAAAAATGAAAATCCTGTCATCATTTACTCACCCTCAAGTTGTTTCAAAACCTGTATGAGTTTCTTTCTTCGGCTGAACACAAAAGAAGATATTTTGAAGAATGTTGGCAACCAGATAGTTGACAGTAGCCATTGACTTCCATAGTAGGAAAAAAAAATACTATGGAAGTCAGTGGCTACTGAGAACTGTCTGGTTACCAAAATTCACACTTTAAAATTGAGTTAACTAAATGCATCTGCACATAACAAACACATTACTCAACATTTGATGTGGATCAAAACCTTTCATCAAAGTGATGAATTTTGAACAATACCCATTCTTTTTGTCATAGGACAACTTTGATTAACTTTTTTGGTCCACTTCAAATGTTGACTACTGTATTTGAATAATGACTGCAAACTTATATTCTTCTTGATTAAAAAAAAAATCAAGCACTATTTAGCACATGCTTTATTCCTCCTTATCATAATGCACTACAGTTTGTGTAGTGACACGGATTTATCTGCTCATTTGTTTAACTGCAAATGTCAGTTCTGGATGCATACAACGAATTTAAAAAACAAACTTTGCGACGTGAACGTATCGTGCAAACAGTGCATCTTCACTAGGCCTATATGTTTAGCATAAAGTATCTCGCGCGGTGCGGAAGTGGGCCGTAGGGCAGGGCGCGCGCGTTGCTGCATATAAACCAACACGGACTTCCTCAAACTCACTTTGCATCGGAGCAGAGACGCATTCAGGTACTTTCTTTCTCTTATCGCTTTTATTTTTTTAAAAAAAATCTCTTTCCTGGAGCTTTCGCGGCAGGGATGATAAGTGATGCGATCGAAGTTCTTCTTTAGCAGCAGAGTAAAGAAAAGTTGGGCGTGCTTATATTCATATTCTTGATATTTGATCGTGTTTTATTGCTCCTCAGATCTAAAGCAGCAGTCATGAGCTGGGACAGCTACATCAGCAGCCTGACCAAGAGCGAATGGGTGGATGATGCGGCCATTCTCGGGTTGACACCGGGTCAGGAGTCCGTTTGGGCTTCGGCGCCGGGCGGCTGGCTCAGCCAAGTCACGGTACAACATTTACAGACAAAAACGTTGTGTTCGCTTGTTTATGATTTATTTATTTACCTATTTATTTGAATGGCATAGTTTTTTTTACTTACATTTTCTGTCGTCCGCTTATAAAAGTCGTTGGAAATCAGGATGCGCTCGCAGCATTGTCGATGATAACGGTAGTTCTCGTTGTGTGAAGCCACAAACTTTGCTATAAGTTTCGTGAAAGCCATTTCTGTGGTTTTCTTTACTTTGATTCGGGGTAACAAGAATATCTCTCTCCTTCAAATCGACCGTTAATTCATTCGCGCTGAATTTCCTCACAGCAGTCGCGCGGAGTTCTGTGAACTGCTCCTTATTTGGTCATGCGTGCTTGAAAGGCGGAAGTGGGTACCTCTCTATCTGCGCGCGCGCGCCCCGCTTCCGCCCATGGCGCGCGCTCTCTCTCGTTATGAATGTCAGATTATTTTATATGTATCAGCTATTAAATATTTAGAATACATTTGTGTGAGAGACATTCTCCATTAAGTGAAACTATCGTCTCCGCGTCTAATGTAAGGCAACATTTAGTTTTGACCGCTGATTATTTCAACACCGTGCGTGTGTGTGTGTGTGTGTGTGTGCACTTCCTTTCTTAGGTTCCTCTCGCTTACTTTCATTTTGACTTGATTTTGATATATATACATGTATTATATATTTGATATATCATATATACATACATGTATGAATGTATAGGCTATATATATATATATATATACAAACACACTATACACCTACATACACACACACACACACACATATATATATATATATATATATATATATATACATACATATACACAACAGCACAGACACACACACACTATATATATGTGTGTGTGTGTGTGTGTCTGTGCTGTTGTGTGTTTCTGTTTCCCCGTTCTTGTTGTAACATGCAGCTCAGACTTTTAAAGAATTTAGAGATGCCGTCTGTCTCTCTGTATCTCGTACTGTGAAAGTCCCTTTTAAGAGAAACAGTGAATTCATCACATGACCGCAGCTCATTTAGGGTTGTAGTGTTCATGCGGGTTCATCGAACCACAGAAGAAGCACCGAAAATGTAAACCGTGAGAAACTCAGTGAGTTATGTACACTTCTTTATACTTTAATGTGCATTTAAACCTAAAATCTTGTTGAAATAAAAAAAAAAATCACGAGTCTTTCAATCTAAGAATCTTCTGGAATACACCCGAACATAGACAGGCAGACGTGTGGTGTGTGTTTTGCTAGTCTTGAGGTGAGCGTCGTCTTCAGGAACATGACAAAACACGAGCCGCGAAAGAATCTGTGTGTGAAATGTGTCTACATGTTCCAGCATGTGTTTTCTGGACCATTTTATCACCCACAATCCACACTCACTGTGTGTGTGTGTGTGTGTGTGTGCAGGCAGGAGAGGTTCAGGCTATGATAGCCAGTGACCGTGGGACTCTGTTTGCCAATGGCGTGACTCTGGCTGGCAGGAGGTGCACAGTGTTGAGAGACCAGCTGAATGTGGACGGCCAGAACACCATGGACATCAAGATGAAGACCTCAGAGAAAGAGCCAGACCCTTTTTCATTCACCATCGGCAGATCTCAGAAAGGTGAGACCTAACCCTAGTCAAAGCAGAACATATGTGTGTATACTGCATCATGCTGACTAACAATCATCATAGTAGGAATTAAAAACGGTATCACAGTTGCCAAGAACAATAAAACTCAATGTCCTGCTGCATTACAGTGCAGAGAACGAGAGCTTTCACATTACAGGAAGTTGAGTATCACACAATGCAAAGTGTTCCAGTGCTTCTAAAAAATACTTTGTTTTCTTGATAGATTAAATATAAGTATTATACATTAGATTGTAGAATATACACATATTATAACATTTAAATTTTAAAATGTAATGTCATTTTATTTCTTTAGATTCTGGGCCTGGACATGTTTTATATATAAAGTTTATACAAATATTACATACAAAATATTTAATTTTAGTTTATATTTTATTTATATTTCTTACAATTCTGGGGTAGATTTCACCTATACATGTTTTATAAATAAAGCATACACAAATATTATATGTAAATATATTACAAATATTTATTTTATATTTAATTTGAATTCACAATTGATCATTTATTTATATTTCTTAAGATTCTGGGGTAAAACTTCACCTATACATGTTTTATAAATAAAGTGTAAACAATTATTATATATAAATATATTAAAAATATTTATTTTATATTTAAAATATATTTATTTTATATGTAAAATATATTTATTTTATATTTAAATTTATAATTAATTTATATTTCTTTAGATTCTGGGATGAAATTTCACCTATACATGTTTTTAATATAAATCATACACAAAAATTATATGTAAATATATTAATTTTATATTTCATTTTTATTCATAATTTAAATAGTATTTATATTTCTTAAGATTCTGGGGTGAAACTTCACCTATACATGTTTTATAAATAAAGTATAGACAAATATTATATGTAAATATATTAAAAATATGTATTTAATATAAAATTTTAACTTATAATTCATTTATATTCCTTTAGATTCTGGGATAAAGTTTAATCTAGACATATTTTTTTATATAAACACAAATATTATATACAAATATTTTTTTTATTTGATATTTATTTTGACTTTATATTAACGTATTTTATATTGAATTTGAATATATAAATAATATATAATGTATCTCTCTCTTTCAGCGGTAATCATTGCTAAAGGAGTAAAAGATGCTCACGGCGGGAAAATCAACCCACTCGTTTTTGACATGACCGCATACCTCAGGAAGATGAACATGTGAACAAGCCCCGCCCCCTGCCCTACTGACTCCGCCCACTTTACCACTTCATCTGTCGACCATCTTCAGGAATCCGTTCCAGAAGCCAGAAGAACAGATCCAAGATCAGCCAAACTTCACATCCTCGTCATCATCATCTTCATCATCATGTCCGTTTTAACATTCCAGGAGTTTGAGATCTTGTTTCTGCTCGTCATCTCTCCAGTCAGGCCGTGGAACGCAAACTCTAGTTTATATCAAACTCATTTATTAGTTTTATTACGAATTAATTAATTGATTTAAGATACTATAGTATTTTTGTTGTTTCGGACGGGCGGAGCGTCAAGTCAAACGGTTTTCGCATATGATTGTATGATTGTTTGTGTCAAATCCTGCTGAACCAAACCCAGAGTCCTGACTGTTAGATGACAAATAAAGAGAGAATGAGTTTCTGTGGAGCGGCTCCTGTCCCTGTGTTCATGTGTGAGGAACAGACCGGCGCGGACCGTTCAAACGCGTCCGCAAGCTCATTCATACTATAGTTTTATTCATATTTTCAATTAGCTTTTATTTTTATATTTTCAGCTTTTACATTTGTTTAATTTTTAGTACAAGTGAAACTCGAAAAATTAGAATATTGTGAAAAGGTTTTCATAAGCTGTAAGCCATAATCATCCAAATTATAACAAATAAAGGCTTGAAATATCTCACTTTGCATGTAATGAGTCTATATAATATATTAGTTTAACCTTTTAAGTTGAATTACTGAAATAAATGAACCATATTCAAATTTTTCGAGTTTCACCTGTATTTTTTGATATATTATTGTTTTATATTACTAAGCTTACATTTTAGCTTTTATTTCCATTTAATTTTCAGTCAAGGCAACATTTCTCTTTTTTTTTTCATCTAATATTTGTGCTTGATTCTGTTTAGGGTTTTATTCCAGTTGATGACTGCAAGTTAACGATAATAATAACCCTCTCAATCTGATTAATCACAGCACTCCAGTCAAGAGCTCATTAGAATATTCAGTGCCAATCACAGGCTGCCGTTCTGTTTCTCCTCTTCCATTCTCGGCACACTTGAGTGACACAATTTAAAAACTCAAAAGATTCATGAAACACAAGCTCTGAATGATTTCTATTTCTTTTCAACTTTAATTCTCAACTGCACTTTGGAAGATTAAAAAACTAGGGTAAGAAATTACTATATTATATTTTCATTGCTCTCAAAGTACAGTGATAAAGTGATGACAACACGTATATATGCACAATCTAACAAAACTCACAATATCACAATAGAAAAGTTGTGAACGCGTTCTTCCGGGAACGTTGACAGAATAAAGAGATCTGGCTAAATGCTTCCGCACATATTTCTGTGAGCAGATCTGGAGCAACAGAGGAAACAGGAAGTTGTGCATGTGACACAGACAAGAAACGTCAGATCTATGACAGAGATTGACACACATACATACACACACACACACTCACACACTCACACACACACACACATGTCTGGTTTGCTATCTTTGTGAGGACTCTAGACATAACGGTTTTTATACTGTACAAACTATATTCTCTCATCTTACACTAATCCTAAACCTACCCATCACACACACACACACACACACTACATTTTTTTAAAAATCTGTATGATTTATAAGCTTGTTTCCTCAGTTTAGGTCCACGGTGACATGAATCCCCATGAGTGTGTGTATGTGTGTGTGGGTGGGACTTAAACCTGAATGCACACACACTCATGGGGATTCACACACACTAACCCGACCCCTAAACCTAAGCTACCTAACACACACACACACACACACACACACACACACACACACTAACCCGACCCCTAAACCTAGACTACCTAACACACACACACACACACACACTAACCCGACCCCTAAACCTACCTAACACACACACACACACACACACACACACTAACCCGACCCCTAAACATACCTAACACACACACACACACACACACTAACCCGACCCCTAAACCTAGGCTACCTAACACACACACACACACACACACACACACACACACACACACACACACTAACCCGACCCCTAAACCTAGGCTACCTAACACACACACACACACTAACCCGACCCCTAAACCTACCTAACACACACACACTAACCCGACCCCTAAACCTACCTAACACACACACACACACACACACTAACCCGACCCCTAAACCTATAGGCTACCTAACACACACACACACACACACACACACACACACACACACACACACACACTAACCCGCCCCCTAAACCTAGGCTACCTAACACACACACACACACTAACCCGACCCCTAAACCTACCTAACACACACACACACACACACTAACCCGACCCCTAAACCTACCTAACACACACACACACACTAACCCGACCCCTAAACCTAGGCTACCTAACACACACACACACACACACTGACACACTTACACAGACACACACACACACACACTCTCTCTCTCTCTCTCTCTCACACACACAGGCAAACACACACAACGCACCCTCATTCTCTCTCTCTCTCTCTCTCTCTCTCTCTCTCTCTCACACACACACACACTCTCTCTCTCTCTCTCTCTCTCTCTCTCTCTCTCTCTCTCTGTCTCTCTCTCACACACAGGCAAACACACACACAACGCACCCTCTCTCTCTCTCACGCACACACACACACACGCACACACACACACACACACACACCGCCATCATGCGGCCGCGACGTTGTTTTGTTCAGAATGTCTCTTTGTTCAGTGAGAGATTTTTTTATTATTCAAATAATCTCCACAACCTCTTGCCGTGTCGGGTTTGCATGTTCTGCGTGTGGGCAGAGTAACCGCGGGAGCATTCCGTGGTTAACCAGAGATCGGAGACAAGAACTCAATCAAATCAGCCAACATTTACACAAGAATCCCGTCAGGTGCTTCATATAGAACCGTTCACGGGAACATTTTATGAATTCAGTTTTGATTAATTAGTAGGCCTATTGTTAAATTAATTTTTAATTGTAGGCTACTTACATTTTATGAATTAAAAAGCTTGTAAACATAGCCTACTTTATCACTAGAAGAAGAAAAGAACCCGTTAAAGATTAAAAAATTATGGCATAATTTAAGACGTGTCTCCACTAGGGTTCATATCTAGAAGTCCACTGAACTTTTTTTCTAAAGGCCGTTATTCAAGGACGATATACAGCAATAACGATATAGTTATAAAAATAGTTCTAAATATAAAATAATAGCAGCGTATACATCACAATTAACGATAGCACAGTGAGATATCGCTGGACTCACTTTCACTGAATGTTTTTATTTTATTTTTTTTAACTTTTTTCAGCTGATCAACGATTTGAAACATTGACAGCCAATCAGAATCCACCTTGCTTTAATAAGCACGAGCATTTAAAGCTGCAGCACTAGAAAAAAAATACAATAACGATATTGTCCGTTGATGTGGACGCGAATAATCGTTAGCCTTATCTTTAATTAAGGCCAGTTCACACAAAGGGTAATTATGAAAACGATATAGTTATTTAAAGTTATTTAAACGATATAGTTACTTCTAACGTGTGAAATTGGACGAGTTTTTCCAGCTGATGAACAAAACATTGACAGCCCATCAGAATCCATCCTTCATTAAAGCACTCGAGCATTTAAAGCGACAGAGGACAAAACTTCAGCCGAACAATATCGTCCACTTGTGGTTATTGAGGTTAATATAGCTTATCATAGTTCTCTATATAGGCTAGTTATTGTTTTTGGTGTGAATAGGCCTTAAAGGGTTTGTTCACCCAAAAAGATAAATTACCCCGTACTCACCCTCAAGCCATCCTAGGTGTAGTCTACATGACTTTCGTCTTTCAGCCAAACACAACCAGATCTATATTAAAACAATAGCTCTTCCAAGCTTTATAATGGGAGTGAATGGGAGTTTGAAGTTTAAAAAAGCGAATGTATTGCTCAAAGCAGTCGACACTATTTTTGACAAATTTAACACCGTACACAACGGCTAAATGTCAAGTTGTGAATCTGCGGCTGCTCCCAAACAACACAAGTGTACGTCAGCTCTCATGATAGTGAAACTAATTTTAGCCTGGTGTTAAAGGGTAGAGAGGGGGAAACAGGGAAAAGAGAGGCATGCGGTGCGGGTGTGTGTGCGTGTGTGTGTGATCATCATAGGTGCCCTTTAGGTCCGAACCCAAACGCACTCTCACATTTCCCCCTTTAATTCAACCCTGACCTTTCATTCAAGTCTGGAGGTCGACAAGGGAGAGTCTGAGTGTTTCTACACCTCAGCTGAGAGGAAAAGACAGTCCCCGATTGTTTTCTCCTGTTTCTTTAATCCCTGATCTAGAAATATGAATCTTATGGAAGCTTGTTAACGCCACAGAATAAAAAAATTAAAAAGGTAATTGCAACTTTTTATCTCGGAATTCAGACGCAATTGCGAGATATAAACACAATTGTGAGAAATAAACTCGCAATTCTGACTTTTTTCTTGCAATTGCGAGTTATAAAGTCAGAATTGTGAGATATAAACACAATTGCGAGAAGTAAACTCGCCATTCTGACTTTTTCTTGCAATTGCTAGTTATAAAGTCGGAATTGCATGATATAAAGTTGCAATTGCGTGTTATAAAGTCAGAATTGTGAGATATAAACACAATTGTGAGAAGTAAACTCGCAATTCTGACTTTTTTCTTGCAATTGCGTGTTATAAAGTCAGAATTGCATGATATAAACATGCATAAAGTCAGAATTGGATGATATAAAGTTGCAATTGTGTGTTATAAAATCAGAATTACATGATATAAAGTCGCAATTGTGTGTTATAAAGTCAGAATTGCATGATATAAACACGCATAAAGTCAGAATTGCATGATATAAACACGCATTAAGTCAGAATTGCATGATATAAAGTTGCAATTGCGTGTTATAAACTCGCAACTCTGAGAAATAAAGTCGCAATTACCTTTTAAAATGTTTATTCTGTGGCGGAAACAAGCTTAGACTTGATCTAGAAACATACACATTCAGCCATATTATCATACTTCATGCATATTTTATATGTAGACATAGCAGGGGTCCTAATTATCACAAATCTGTTAAAACGTTGCTCATTAATGCTAATAAAGTTATGCAGTAAGGACGCATGTTTGTAGGCTGACCCGTTCCTACACATTTGACATTGGATGAAGTGCATGTAATTTAGGATAAAATCTGATCACAGATGTGTTTTGTAAATTAGGTTTTTAGGCTACATTTTATGAACGGTGCTTTGCAGGTCACAGTAATTTAAATAGTCATTTTTAGCAGACAATCTGAAACCCAAAGGCATGTTTCCCAATGACCTCTTGACCTCCAGATCAAACAAGCCTTTTGTTCACAGGTTGGTCATACAATAACTTGCACTAATTTTGCAGTATGCAGTTGCATGTTAATTTTCAGTATGCGTGGAAAACCCAGGCTTCATAATATATTGATTTGTCGTATTTAACCAGAGGAATAAACCTGATGTTTATAGTTACAAACTTGCATTATATTTAACATTTGTCTAAACAACAGGCACTCACAGCACACACTCTTCAGTGCGCAGTTAAGAAGTATACAATCCTTTCCAAACATATCCAGAGTTAGTGACGGTTAATCTAAAAATGGCAAGATTTATCTGGAAGAATGTCAAACATTGGCACTATAACTACATTAGCTGCTTAATTTAATGCTTTACTGCCTGATGTGTGTATTCAGGTTTTGTCCTGTATATAAAGCCTGATGTGGATCTGACTAGTTAGAACCACATCAGGTTATTATATAAATATAATTGGTAAATTACAATAAATTGATTAAAAGAAGTGCGTCATGGTTTCTAATGTCATTCAAAGCAGATGCATATTAGATTACATTTATATAGTAATGAACATTAATAGACAACAATGGGCCTCATTCACCAATATCTTCATAAGAAATTTCTTAACTTTGTACTTCATAAACTTCCTAAGAAAAGTCTACGTCGGATTTAATTCCACGTAAATGGCAGTGTTAGTGTTTCTTTGCGTACTATGATTTTTTACCCCAACAAATGATCAGAAATACATTACAGTAAAACACTATCAGTGTAAACGACTGTAGAATTAAATCAAATGCAGTAGCCAATTATTTGGAGCAAACTGTCATCACTCATGTGTGTGTAAGAGTGCTCGTGTGCGTTGATTTTATTCTTAGAACAAATCCAAGATAAGAAAACATTAGTGAATGTCAGAATCTTCGTAAGTGTGTAAGTGGTTTAAGAACACATTTCTTCGTAAGAACGGTAGTGAACGAGGCCTAATGAGGGTTACAGGACAAAACAACAAAGAATATATAATTAGCTTCAATGTTTTACACCATGACAGTCTTACATGCATTAGAGATTTTAGATTTCCGCAAGGAGTTTAAATACATATCAAACTCTTTCTTAAAAATAAAAAAGTTTAAAAATAAAAAATGTATTTGTAAATTTTTATATTTGTTATATTTATAAACTTTTTTTTGTGGCTTATACAGAAGTTTGAAGATAGATACCTTTTAACAAAGTTTGAAAAGTCAACCCCCGAATACTTTGCAATACATAGTCCCAAAACAAATTATTAGAAAACTGTATTAATCCCCGAAACTCATTTGCCACCATTGTACATTACAAACACAAACAAATAGACAATTAAACATTAAAAACAACAACAATCAGTATATACAAAAATTTACACAACCTCATTAAAAAACCTAACTGCGGTACTAGGAATAAAAGACCTTCTAAATCACTAATCACTGAGGCATTACTATAAGAGATTAGTCTCTTCAAACCGATGACAATTACATTTATATCGAATGACTTTATTGTAATATTAAACACCCGCGCGGTGGGCGTGTCCCGAAACACTCGCGCGCTCTGTAAATGTCTGATGTTTTTAGACGCTCCCTAAAGCTTTTCCCATATACGGGGACGTAGTTTAGAGACCGTCTATAAATTGCGGTGCTGCATTGTTCACTCACAGCCTGTCAAACGCCGAGACTGACACCGACACGACTCGCCCTCAGGTAAACACGCACGAACTGTGTTTTTATGTCACTTTGTTTTGCGGTATCGAACGGGCGCGTGCACGAGATCTGCAAAAGTGCGTTGAAGTCTAATGTGGATTTGCTTCTGCTTCCTGATTGGAGCAGCTGATCTAAGATCAGCTCTAATGACCGAGCTCTCGCTAATCTCTGTCGTTATTTGACGCGTCTTCTGATCCGGGACCTGTAGATCGTTCATATTAAACTTTACACAGAGCTGGATGAGTGTGCAAGTTTGCTGTTAGGAGATGTTATGTGTTATGTGGAGACTGTAGATGAACGCTGAGTTTGTTAAACCGATGCAGATTTAAGACCGTTAAACTTTCTGTTAGTAAATGACCTTCACGCTTCCGGTGACACCATCTCAGATTCCTCGGTTTTAGAGCAGAAACTTTACGGTTAAAGTCCTATTTTACTGGGACAATCAGTGTCGATTTAACATCATGACCAATAAACGACACACGATGCACAATTATCATTTTATTTACGAAAAAAAAAAACGTATATAAAAGTTACATTTCGGGTAAAGTCCACTCGGAGTTGCTAAATATTGCGTCATTAGGGGGTTATTTAATAACTGATAGTTGCGTCAATGTGCACGCGCCTATAGATAGTTGGATTTGTATGATCACGTGCCACACGTTCGTGGGCAGCTCCGCGCGCTCGATAAAATGCTGTGCTGTGATTGGTGATTTATGCTCTGTCCATCTTGCAGACAAACTGATAAAACTTTAAAATGTAAGATTAAAGACCTTGTAATAAATGATGATAAAAGGTATCAATATATTGCTTAAAAAAAAAAAAAAAAAAAGATTGATCCCTGATATAAAAAATGAATACTTTGGTTTCAAAATTTAAACATCGTTTTAGCTTTGAACATTGCTTTATCTCTGAAATATGAGAAATCCGGTTATAAAAAGTGAACTGTACACGCTCGTTTCTGCCACGGAATAAAAAATACATTTGCTACGGATTCTGACTCTTTTTTTCTTCTTGCAATAGTGAGTTTTTCTTACAGTTTTGAGAAAGTTATGAGTTATGAAGTCTGAATTGTGAGTCACAATTGCCTTTAAAAATTATCCCATGGCAGAAACAATCTTCCATAGTGCAAAAATTATCTGACAGACTTGCAGATGCACTGTTTACATATTTATATTCCACCACAAATATGCAAAAATTGCAGAAAAAATAGCATTGAATGGAAATTTAGAAGATCTGGTGTAGATTCATGAATTTTATTAAATCAAATCGACCTAATGTCTTCTATAGCGCTGCGCAGTGTGTGTGAGAGAGCGGCTCTTACAGTGGCATTGCTTAAATGCAAAGGTCAGAATGTTGTGCATAAAGGTCAGGGTTCAGCAGGGCATTGTAAAGGTCATATAGACACACACACACACACTCTCTGTCTCCTGAGGTATTTTCTGTCTTCTGCTATAGCCGCTCTATTAATAGCAGCAAACTTCAGACTGTATCAGACAGCTGAGGGCTGACCGTGTGTGTGTGTACAGTATTTTAAGGTTCGTGGCGAGGTCTTAACTCATGTGACCAATTTCATTTCTTTTTTTACTCCTCAAAATGGTTTTCTCTTTCAAATTTTGGTGACCGTTTTAAATTATGCTATCTGAGCAAACAAACATACCCATTTGCTAAGCACAGAAATGAAGAAGCTAAACATTTCAGAGTGCAAAAGATACACACACACACACACACACACTGAATGAATGGGAGTCTATGACGAAGTATTATTGCAAAAATTATGCTTCAAAATGCTTTAAAAGTGTACCAAACTTTGATAATTTTTAGTTGGATAATGTCTAAACCAATAGCAGTGCATAATTCCTGTCACTACTCCAGGGTAATGGGTTTAATGTCATTAAGAAACGTTCTTGCTGTTCCCAGTCAAATGACCCGGAATAGCAAATGTGACCCTTTCCCGAACCTTGCTTCGGAGGGTTAATAAAATGTTTAATCCTGTTTGTGTGTTTGAACACTTGTCTCTGTCTCTCAGGATGTCCATCAGTAAGATTCACGCTCGTGAGATCCTCGACTCCAGAGGAAATCCCACTGTTGAAGTCGATCTGTACACAAGCAAAGGTGCAAATGCCGTTTCGTATCATTGAGCTGCTATTGTGCTTTCATATTTTGAGATTGTTTTCTGTTTTCATTCAACTTTTTTGGGGTTTGTCACTTTAAATCAATAGTTGTTGATTTAAAGTCTATATAGTTTTTATTAATTAAATTTGGCTGTACTCGTTTTAGCATTTGAGTTGGCAGCTAACTGAAAATACCGGTATATTTTTTAAGTTAACTGCGTTTTTTGGGTACGTTTACATAATAACGTTTTTGTACAGACAACTTTATAAAAAAGATCTGCATAAGACTAACAGCGCTGTATTCTGCTGCCGGCCAGTAGGTGGTGCTGTCACTAAATAACTACTCTCTTATAGACTGAACATGTAATATACATGCTTATGATGTCACTGTTTTCACAAATTTAAGCTTTTACACGAAGACTATAGCGGTATCGCTTCAACTTGCACAGTTTTCAAAAGTTTTCCCATTTTTAGTTAAATGGTGTCGTTTAAACCTTAGTCGTATATAGAGATGCACGATTGATCGGTCAGTCTGACAAATACATCAGCATCACACAAGCACACGGAACGCACATGTAGGATAGAGGAGGTATACTCGACCCGAGCCCGACGGGCCGGGTTCGGACAGATATTTTCAAAATTATGTTCGGGTCGGGCTCGGTCACATCCGCGCGATAAGGCATTGAACATTTTAAATTTAAAACGGCTTATGTAGGTAGCCGATGTGCCTGATGCTTTCACTTGATGCAAACGTTCGTTTTTGTGATTAAAATACATGTAAAATATTACCATAACATCTGTCTTCCTGTGTGCGGACATTCGTTTATGTAGCCGTGACAACGAAACGCGTGCATAATGTGCGCGCGCCTGTGTTAAGAGCGCTTGTTGCTCCGCGCGCTGATGTACTCATCCTGTTGACATTTCCGATTGCCTTCCTACAGTTGCTTAATAAAAGCGGGCTTTCCACACAAACAAACGTACATGCTTATGAGAAAAAAATGGGATTTTAACTGCCGGTCTCGGGTCGGGCTCGAACATAAATATCTTTATGCCTGTCGGGCTCGGGTCGGGTTCAGTTACTGCTCTGTCGGACGCGGGCCGGGCTCGGAAAGAAAAATTCGGCCCGATCCGCACTCTAATGTAGGAAACCTCATGAATTATGTCCGTTTCACACCGCAAGCGGCGCGTATTGTTTCCGGCGTGCATGTTATCAATGAGTGCGTTCACACCGCGAGCAGGAGCAGCACGCGGGTTTCGGTGCCGAGTCCATTTCTGCTGCGCTGCTCACGCTCCATTAAAGTGAAAGCACACTTTTGATGGACAAAATAAATATGATTTAACACAAAAAGGTCCCAAAATGCACAATTTGCATGTCTAGTGTGTTTTAACAAGAACTGGAGTAGCTACGTCAGAAAAGAAAATGAAGACTCAAAAATATTTATAGAAAATTTACCCATTTAACCTTGTTTTTATTATTCAGTATTTTGGGTAAAAGTATATGGTGTTTTCTAAAACAAAATATAGAAAATATTTGTGTGTGCTGTAAAGTGGTTAGAAAAAATAAAATTGGAATCGGCAGATCAAACTCGATGAGAAATCGGCCTAGAAAATTGTAATTTGCGCATCTCTAGTTTTTATATAATAAAATAACCCTGCAGTGACTGTTGTTACTAAAGCTTGACCAGATTAATTCAAACACATTAGCAACTCCTTAGCAACACCCTAGCAACCTTTACTGAATAGACCGGCAGGTAGATCAATCTTAAGACTTCAAGACTATAAAAAATAACATAAAAAAAATGCTTCATTTCCGAGTTTGTCTTGAGGAAAAGTTTGTAATAGTTGATAGTTTTCAGGTCGTTTCCGGGCGGCTGTTCCCAGCGGCGCTTCCACTGGAGTTCATGAGGCTCTGGAGCTCCGAGATGGAGACAAAACACGTTACCTGGGCAAAGGTAACACACACACACCTCATTCATTACACACAATTACAAATATTAAAGTGTGTGTGTGCGTTAAGGTACCCAGAAGGCCGTGGACCATGTGAACAAGGAGATCGCTCCCAAACTGATTGAGAAGGTGAGATCATGGATTGCCTTTTTCCTTTTGCACATATTTTGATAATAATCATCAATTTTGCATAATTCGAAAGCTCACTCTAATTCATCCTTTAAAAAGTTACAATGGAAACGCTCCTAAAACCTTTTAGCAGCTCCATTTCTGTGATACCAACTTCATATTTGGAACACAACTAGCATTTTTAACATGCAAATTATTTTGTGAAATATATATTGAATTTGACTTTTTTTTTTTTTTTTTTCGGCTCTGCATTTGCTTTGCAGTAAACTTACACTGTTTATTGTATTTTTGGTATCATATTTATATAAATAAACTTGAGTTGCCTATTCAAATTCTTGGCTTCTAACCTAATATATCCTTTAACCTCATAGTATTTATTATGTACATTTGTATTTAAAATATGTAAAATTTTTATAATTAAACTAATGAAATGCTCCGTTTACCTGATAAATATTCACATTTATGTGATTCATCCCATCATAAATATCAGAATGAATATCCGCCATCTACTGGCCACTATATGCATAACCTGATTGTGACCTGTCAAGTCAAATATAATTTTTTCTCCAGATGGATCAAATGCATGAGAATTTCTCTTGTTTTCTTTGTTTCAACGTATAGAAATGTGGATCTTTACTGTAGTGAAGTTTTGAAAGTTCGCATAATTGTTTGTACAAATGAAGAAATGTTCTCATTTACAGATTTAAATGACCTAAGATCAGTTATTTTGTTACCACTACAGTGAAATAATTTTTCTATCATTTTATAAAAAACAAAAAGTTGTACTCTTAGATGACTGTGAAAAAGCCAATGCGTGCCTGTTTTGTTTTTGTCAAATTGATGTGATCATCCCATCATCCTTGTCTCAAAACAGAAGTTCAGCGTCGTTGACCAGGAGAAAATTGACAAGTTCATGCTGGAGCTCGATGGAACTGAGAACAAATGTAATTAACACTAACACACACACACACACTTATATACACACACACATGCATTCACTCATACACATACATACGCCACATACATTTATGCTCATGCTCACACACACCCACACTCATGCATACAAACATTTATATACACACTTATGCTCATTCTCTCTCTCTCTCACACACAAACACTTATGCTCATGCTCTCTCTCTCTCACACACACACACACTTACGCTCATGCTCTCTCACACACACACTTATGCTCTCTCTCACACACACACACACACACACACACTTATGCTCATGCACATTCACATTCACACATACAAACATTTATACACACACTTATGCTCATGCTCTCTCACACACACACACACTTATGCTCATGCTCTCTCTCACACACACACACTTATGCTCTCTCTCTCACACACACACACACACACACACACACACTTATGCTCATGCACATTCACACATATACACACTTATGCACGCGCTCAGACACATACTCACACACACTTATACACTCACTCACACACACTCAAACATACACACACATTTATTCACTTAAAGTGTCTAATTCCTGTGTCACACACTCTCCCGCGCAGCTAAGTTTGGAGCGAACGCTATCCTGGGTGTGAGTCTGGCGGTGTGTAAGGCCGGCGCGGCTGAGAAGGGAGTCCCGCTGTACCGCCACATCGCAGACCTCGCGGGAAACAAAGACGTGATCCTCCCCGTACCCGTACGTGAGCGCCCGCTAGTGCTGGCACTGTGAACAAACACTTATACCATACAGTTTAAGGGTTATGAAGCGACATGTTAGTATTGTATGCTAAAGTATTTTTGTTCGTTTTATTTACGGTAGGAACTGTACAAAATATCTTCATGGAACATGATCTTAATATCCTAATGATTTTTGGCATAAAAGAAAAATGGATAATTTTGACCCACACAATGTATAGTTGCTATTGCCACAGATATACCCGTGCGGCTCCAGACTGGGTTTGTGCTCCAGGGTCACATTTCATAACAACTAAACACCGGTATTCGTCATGAACCGGTTTCCCGCCCAGCGTCTGTCTCCGCCCTCATCCCGCTCTCCTCGTTTCTTCTCCTTCAGGCGTTTAACGTGATCAACGGTGGATCTCACGCCGGAAACAAGCTGGCCATGCAGGAGTTCATGATCCTCCCTGTGGGAGCCAAGAACTTCCACGAGGCCATGAGGATCGGCGCGGAGGTGTACCACAACCTGAAGAACGTCATCAAAGCCAAATACGGGAAAGACGCCACCAACGTGGGAGACGAGGGCGGATTCGCACCCAACATCCTCGAGAACAACGAGGGTACGAGTTATTGCATGAGTTTAACTTGATACAGATCAAAACCACTTTTTTGCACCAGTCTGAAAACACATATTTTTTCTTCTGTAAAGTTGGTCACTTTAACATTAGGGTCTATGGGATTGACTCTCTTGCCGGTCTAGTGGCCAGTCGATTAATTGCAGTGTTCACTTCAGTGTTGGGTTCGAGAGAGAGACTGGAAGGTTGCTGCTTGGTTTATACACTGCAAAAAAAAAAAAAGTTGAAACGTTTTCTAATAAAAATGCATTTCCGTAGCTCTCGAGCTGTTGAAATCCGCCATCGAGAAGGCCGGCTATCCTGATAAGATCATCATCGGGATGGATGTTGCGGCGTCCGAGTTCTTCAGGAGTGGGAAATATGATCTGGACTTCAAATCACCCGACGACCCGAAGCGCCACATCACTGGAGAGCAGCTGGGAGATCTGTACAAGAGCTTCATTAAGAACTACCCAGGTACACACACACTCTTACTCGCATGCATACACACATTTATTCTCTCACTCTCGGTTTGTGCACAAACGGACCCGTTTATGTGCGCCTGGGTTTTTCTGCAGTTCAGTCCATTGAGGATCCGTTCGACCAGGACGACTGGGAGAACTGGAGCAAGTTTACAGGATCTGTGGACATCCAGGTGGTGGGAGACGATCTGACCGTGACGAACCCCAAACGCATCCAGCAGGCGTGCGAGAAGAAGGCCTGCAACTGCCTCCTGCTTAAAGTCAACCAGATCGGCTCTGTCACCGAGTCCATCCAGGCGTGAGTACACAGCACGGCCTCCTCGCAGAGCTGCGCCACAGGGCCCATTACGGCCTCCTCGCAGAGCTGCGCCACAGGGCCCATTACGGCCTCCTCGCAGAGCTGCGCCACAGGGCCCATTACGGCCTCCTCGCAGAGCTGCGCCACAGGGCCCATTACGGCCTCCTCGCAGAGCTGCGCCACAGGGCCCATTACGGCCTCCTCGCAGAGCTGCGCCACAGGGCCCATTACGGCCTCCTCGCAGAGCTGCGCCACAGGGCCCATTACGGCCTCCTCGCAGAGCTGCGCCACAGGGCCCATTACGGCCTCCTCGCAGAGCTGCGCCACAGGGCCCATTACGGCCTCCTCGCAGAGCTGCGCTACAGGGCCCATGATGATTCTCCTGATAAAGACCAAGTCAACTATATCTATAGATTTTTATACAGCACAAAGCAGCTTCACATTAATAAATAGCAAAATAACTTAATATTGCTAAATTCATCACTCATAAAATTAAATTACAGCTAAAATGAAGTTTCCGCTAAAAAGTAGCTCTATGGAAGAAAATGTCATTCAAATTAATTCAGTTCAATAACTGTCAATGTTGCAAAGTTCATCAGTTAAGGAAAAATTCTCTAAAGTTTCTGCTGTAAAGCAGTTCTACAGAATTCAATTGTCATTCAGCTCAACGTTAATTATATTCAGTTCATTTAAAATGTCAATGTTAAATCAATTATGAAACAATTCTGTTCAGTTGATTCAATGACAGTGTTCATGTTACAAAATTCAATTATGAAAATTCGTATTCTATTGTAAATCAACTCTACAGAATTCAATAGTGTCATTATTCAGTTCAATGTTGGATCAATTTAGTTCAATAACTGTTTGAAAATTCATCAATTATTAAAGGAATTCAATGTTGATTTAATTCAGTTCAATAAGTTTTAAAGTTGCACAATTACAAAAACAATTTGAGTCAGTTTCTGCTAGTCAATTCTACAGAATTCAATATTGTCGTCATTCAGCTAAATTTTGTTCAATGTTGATTCAAATCAGTATAATAGTGATAATGTTGCAAAATTCATAAATTCTATATAAAAAATATTCTGTAGAACTGCTTTACAAATAACTGAATGCAATAGTGCCATTATTCAGTTCAATAACAGTGTCAATGTTGCAAAATTCATAAATTATTAAATTCAGTTCAATAACAGTGTAAATATTGAAATTCATCAATTATGAAATTCAATTTGGTTTCTGTTGTAAAGCAGTTCTACAGAATTCAATAGTGTCATTCAGTTAAATTCAGTTCAATGTTAATTCAGTTCCATAAATGTCAATCCTGAATTTCATCAATTATAAAACATTCAGTTCAGTAACCGTGTCAATGTTGCAAAATTAAATTCAGCTCAATGGTAATTCAATGAATCAGTTATGAAAAGACTTGAATTCTGTAGAGCTGCTATACAAGAGAAACTGAATTGAAGTGTCATTATTCAGTTCAATGTTGGTTGTGTTCAACTCTATCAGTGTTGCAAAACTCCATTGAACAGCTCAGTTTTACAGCTGTGTGTGTGTGTGTGTGTGTGTGTAGTTGTAAGCTGGCTCAGTCTAACGGTTGGGGTGTGATGGTGAGCCACCGCTCCGGCGAGACCGAGGACACCTTCATCGCTGACCTGGTGGTTGGTCTCTGCACAGGACAGGTACACCAAACGCATTACACAGCGAAAACAAATGCAAAATAACCGTTTAACGTGCATTAAAGGTGCAGTGTGTAATATTTAGGAGGATCATTTGACGGAAATGTAGTATCATGCACATAACTATTTTGAGTGGTGTATAAAGACGTTATGTTTTTATTACCTTAGAATAAGTGTTTTCTATCTACACACACACCTTACATCAACATGTTTCTACAGTGGCCCTGAATGGACAAACGTTTCGTCACTATGTTGTGAAGCGAGCTAAAGTCAGCGAATAAGTAACAATATTCGCAATAACATCGTTTTACTGCATAATTAAGCAGATATAATTTCTTAATTTATCTTTGTAAAGAAACCTCATTGTTTAACTGGCTACTCTCTGCTGTCTCAGACGACGACATCACTTCCTGTCGGCCACCGTAACTTCTGTTGGGTGCATTTCGCAACCTCACCACTAGACGCCTCTAAAACTTACACACTGCACCTTTAATCAGCGACACTATCACATCACTGAGAAAACGGTCTTTGTTCTGCCACACTAACGCATCTCCTCATGTGATCAGATTAAGACCGGCGCCCCCTGCAGATCGGAGCGTTTGGCAAAGTACAACCAGCTGATGAGGTCAGCGATGACATCATACACCTCACAAATCAGGTTAAAGGACAATGTGTGTGTGCCAAACTCTCATCTGTGTGTGTGTTCAACAGGATCGAGGAAGAGCTCGGTGACAAGGCCAAGTTTGCAGGCAAAGACTACCGCCACCCTAAACTCTAAACATCCTCCATCAGTACTTTTTTTGAAATGAGTAAATAAAATAAAAAAGTGAAAGAAATGGACTGTCGGTGCATTATTTACACGAACCGTCAGAACTTCAAGGGGACTTTCTTTAGTGTGTAAGCACACGCCTGCTGCATGAGCGATCGACCAATCACACGCCTGATTAATGAGTAAAGCACAATACTGAATACAATGACAAAAACACTACATAATTAATGAAACTAAAAAGAAAATAACTTCAAAATAAATAAGAGGAACTATTCTGCTTTATTACACGTTCATCTGTGTTCAGTGTGTAAATGTTGCTGTTGAAAAAAAATCAGTGTTTCTGAACTCCTGAAACGTCTCCATCGTAGTTTTGAGTTTCTTCCGGGAACAAACGTCACAATATTCCTCATATTAATTCATACGCAGGATAAAGGGGCGGGGCCTGGTGTAGTGTTAAACTGGGCTGCGTTCCAGTCCACTTAGACACGCACTTGCGAACTTCCCTAAGCACTTCCTCTCTGGGAATCCCTGCCGCCATTTTGAAGTGCATTCCACTTCGTGAAGTGGACGAGGAAAGTTTATAGCCTATGGATGGACCCTCGTTTCCCTCGATTTTGAGCGAGTCTACTTCATATGAATGAATGAATGTCTTTATTGTCATTGCATTTGTGTACAATGAAATTATA